>NW_026112176.1:235000-312500 GCF_024679095.1 Eriocheir sinensis | reverse complement strand
TGATGGTGATGATGGTGGTGGTGGTTGATGGTTGTTGATGATGATGATGATGATGGTTGATGGTTGATGGTGGTCAGTTGGTGGTGGTGGTTGGTGTGTGTGGTGTGGATAATAATAATAATAATAATAATAATGGCAATGATAATAATAACAATAATAATAATAATTATAATGCTCTCCCACTACATACATTGATATTGATAGCATTACAGGAAGCCACATGTCCTTGATGGTGAGGTGGAACGGCAACAGATTTTTCATTGCAAAAGTGATTCTCATATTTGCTCAGGGCGGAGAAGATCCGCCTCACCTGCGTCTGGAGAGGGGTCAGGAGAAGAGCTCATTGACCCGCAAGGATTTCATCTCATTATGCTTGGGAAAGGAGTCCCCAACTACTGCCAGATGAATCCCGCGGTGGGCTCGCGCTGGGCACCATCAGGTCACAAATGCAAAAAGCAGAACTTCCGTCAGGTAATATACTGCCGTACTCTCAAAAATTTGCCCTGCATTTTACAGTGTTTGTTTCTCCACACCTTTACAGCGTAATCATCAATGTTGTTGCTAGTTTCCTGCCGAACTTCTAGAGGGCTGTACGTAATAAATTCGACATAATGCGACTCAATAATGTGACCCAGCATGGGCTTTTTTTATAAATTCCCAGCACAGTGCTGCACCGTTACAAGTGATGGTTACAGAGTTAAGAGTTACAGAGTATCAGGTCAGACTTTTCACTGCTCTCCTCTTCATCATCAGGGCCAGGTACTTCCTTGCTGACCTGCATGTCTTTGCAACCCGCGGGTATTGTACCTCACCAGTATGCACACGCACATGCTTTTCACTGCAACTGCAAGTTTCACTGGGTATTATTACGTGCAGTGCCACACCTGCATGGAGGACACCGAGGAGAACAACTTCCTGCAAGTGACCGAAGTCCGTAGCGGGAGGCTTGGCGAGGCTGTGCTCTCCCCGGCAGAGATTCTTCATTGGAGAGCGCGAGGGACATGGTTTTGTTCAGCATCGACAAGGTTCTTCAGTAACTGCCGAGAGACATCTCTGAGCGGTGACGTCGTACAAACCACTCTGTAATGGATGGCATTGCCTGAAACAGCTTTAATGCTAGGTGGCCCGCGTGTTTTACAGCATGGACGCCACCACCCGTGCTCTCTTCTCCCCGATGCACAGACACTTTGAACAAGGTTGATAGGCTTTCTGCACCATCCAGTGGGTGTCCCAATAAGGATCCACATAGCCAACCCTCAACAAGAACGGCACTGCCTTGTACCTCCTATGTGATCTGCACGGGTCTGTGTTTTGTCCAGATGACATTAGGTGCTGATGTCTCCTCTGACCACTGGCATGAAGCTGCTGACCTCATCGCTCAACACACACGCCCTCCATGTAGCGGCAGCCAACTGCGCTCACTCCTATGAGGCAGCCTGTTGATGGAACACCAGTTACAAGTGAGTCTGACTAACACTTTTACAGGCTATATAAAGCAATTTTGGATGATTCCGTAATCAGTGTTGATCCTGTCTTGAGATTTATCAAGGTGCTGGCAGAGAATATTTTGCATATCAACAACTTTGCCGTGACGGAGCCCCTAAACAGTCTCTGCACAAACTGCAAGAGCAGAAAGAAGAGCTTTTACATATGTTTTTTACAATATTTACACTTAAGAAAATGGTATATCTAGATCTTTTAATCAATACTCTTGTGATATCGCCTTTGTGACTCCCTTAGATAACGTCTTTTGCTGTCTACCTGATGACCCGCCGGTGGAGCGACATTTCTGACAGACCGACTAATATATTTCTAAACACATCCACCGACTTTAGAAACGCCATCTACTGCCCTGTATTGTGTGTGTTGACGTAATGTGTGTGTGTCAGCCAATGTTACAATATTAATATTGTGTGTGTGTGTGTGTGTGCCAAATCCGTCCGTCCGTCAAGAGCTGCTGCAACCTTTCCATGGTCCTCGTCATTTTTCAGGGATGAAGTAGAGATCTTTGCTTTATGTTGCGATTTATCAGCTATACCAAGCCAAAATGCCGCATGATCGTGTTCGATATGTCATACAAAAGGCTGATATTCGGACCGAAACAACACCATATTTACATACCGCGGATGTGGCCTCATCAATTGCGTCACAAACCACAGGTTGCGAAAGCTTCACAGGCATGACGGACAGTAACTGACAGTTTTCTACGACTATTATTTTTCACTCTGGCGAGCTGAGATAACTTGAAACTACAAACCTTGCTGTGATGCCACCAACTTTTTTGCAGGCATGCTACATGTAAGCTGTCCTCATTGAAGTTTATATAAATATATATATATATATATATATATATATATATATATATATATATATATATATATATATATATATATATATATATATATATATATATATATATATATATATATATATATATATATATATATATATATACATATCTGTATATACATAGAAGCCACATCTTATGCAGTAATGCACTTGTAAACAAAGCTGTGATCCCGGTGCCTTCGTGGTAGATAACATTGCAAATGTGACTACTTTAAATCTGGGTGCCTGGGTTCGAGATCCCGGCCCAAGTAATCGGCATGGCCCAGCCTGCTTCATTTGCCCTCCTTTTTTCTGGCTGGTCGACAAATGAGTACTTACCTGGAGAGAAACCTGGAGAAGGTAAGCTATGGTTTATATATCCACCACAAGCCCAGGAAGCCAATGAGGAGATGAGCACCACTGACTTGAGCTCAGCTATGGCATGCCTCCCTTGAATCTCCTAGGCGTCTACCTACCTAACTACCTAACTAACTTCAACTTCTAGTAATTAACCATCTCTATTTTGATCTAACAAACGCTAAACTGTGAACTATCTATTAAACTAACCATTTTAACTTTATAATTATAAGTAACTATATACTCGCCGCACAATTAAGAGAGGCAGGAATGGGAGCCCCTCACCCTCCCCTCAGGGCGCATGGATATGACTGTGTGTGTGTGTGTGTGTGTGTGCGTGTGTGCGTGCTTGGGCTGGCCTGGGGCGCCCTGAGATGATTTTGGCCTGCCAGTTACAGATAGTTCTCTCTCTCTCTCTCTCTCTCTCTCTCTCTCTCTCTCTCTCTCTCTCTCTCTCTCTCTCTCCTCTCTCTCTCTCTCTCTCTCTCTCTCTCTCTCTCTCTCTCTCTCTCTCTCTCTCTCTTATACTCACTTAGCCTATCAGAGGTGCTCCTTGCCCGCTTACTCAGCCAATTCTGGGGATCGATCTGAACACACAGGAGGGCATTTTAATATGTTTGAGTATGTGTATGCTGGAAGGGAAGGACCTAAGATGGGCGATAAAAGTTAAAAATAGAAACAGCTTGCTAATTTTCTTTATGGGTTCAACTAACACTTTCTCGAATCAATTACTCGGCCAGACATTGGGCACCGCCTTCACGAGAAATGAAATCTTCATTACCGACGAGACAGGCGGCGAGCGGCTTTGCGGAGTCAGGCAAGCTGGAATGGCGGCTCATCCGACACCCGCGTCATAACGCCTTCAGCTTCCAGCAGAGTGAGTCCCGAGCAGGTTTTTCGTTATAAGGAAAGCATCCTGTGCAGTGATCCTGACAATGACGCACCAATGCCAGATCTTTGTTGATGAAATATTCAATGCTAATCGAGTTCAGGTGGACGCTAATATGTTTGAATAATTATATTTTATTAAGATGTGTTTTGATAGATTTGACGAATGTTAGCACAGATTGAAAAAAGTACGCATGAGCTAAGATTCAAGTGTCCAGAATTTTAAGCTTTTCTGCCACGTGTCGTTCCTCAATCGAGGCTTGTTTTGGCGTGCGTAAGCACACACACACACAGACAGTCTATATACAGCGATTGCTTTGTCGCGCTTTGTTCAACAAATGCCCTAACAACCAACAGTAATGAATGTTATTGACTATTCAATCAGTAAATCCAGCGGAACAGAGGCACGCCAGATGGTGTTATTAACCGAATTAAATATTATGAATGAATCCAGTAGTTTGCCAGCCATAGGTAGTCTATGTTAATAAGAAAACATCACAGCTTCACGCTGACAAACATATTCGAAAATATCTATCGCTCAAATTCCTATAGTTTCGACTTTAATATTTTAAGACTTTGTATATATGGAGAATTTGTCAATCTCTTTCACTTGGCGCACAATGTTAATGGCGTTAACATTCTAATGATCGTCAGACGAGCAACATCCTCATTCAGTCCTTACCCCCCTTGCACACACCGGTATTGCCAAGGGCGATAGGGAAGGAACCTCGCAGAGAGGCCTAATTTCCATATTCAGAAAACGGCAGCACTTTGGTTTCCCCTTCTGAACACACACTGAGGAGATCCCAGTACGATCATTTGCTGTGTTGTGGCACCTCTCCAGGGCGACTGAGGCCTAATAACAACACCCAGACAAAGTCACTACATGAGATGCCCGTGCGGCGAACAGGAAACCAGACCGGTGGTTGGAAGCTTCGGTTCGTGGGTAGTTGCTAAGATGTCTGGTAATCAAGAATTCCTAGAAGACTCTACATCCAAACATACGGGACTATGTAGTACCCTTGCGAGTTAACAGACCACAGTCTTCACAGATGCTGTACAATTAATGTGCCTGTACCTTACGTTAAACTATGATCCTCCTCGGCCCGGCTATCATAATTTGCTTTGACCCGCATGGGTGAGGTGCACCCTCTTCCATCATTTGCTGCCGATATGTATCTCCAAAATAAAGCAAAAACACCACAACCGAGACTTAATTAATTAGGGAATGCAGACGCTATGGGTGGGGATTTTAGGGCATGTCCCTGGAACCACTAACAGACAGTCCGTTATCCCGTACATCCCGATGTGTGTGTGTGTGTGTGTGTGTGTGTGTGTGTGTGTGTGTGTGTGTGTGTGTGTGTGAGACTGGTGGCTGTAGCTCAGCGGTGCGTCAGTGAACAGTTTATATATCGAAGAGGTAGGCAATGCCTCCTTGGCTCAGATGTCGGGGTGCAGCAGGCGGGGCCCCAGTGAGTCGATTTGTTGCCACGCTTGTTGCACCCTTTTTCATGTGTCGAGTAATATTTTTGTTTCCTGCTTTTCATGCTTGACAATTGTGTAAGCACCATAAAAACCTTTCTAGAATAAGTGTTTTATACAACCACAGCCTGGAAGGATTATCCCCAGCATATAAAGGCTATTCGCTTTTCTCCCACATAGGTATATCACACAGGTATATACTTTTTTATATACCCCAGACGGGCGACGGCTGAATTAGACACTCCCGGGATGTCTTCGAACGACAGCCAGGCTGGACTGAATGATCCAACCAGTTGCTGCCCAGGTTGGTGATTGTCACTGCTTAACACACACACTTTTACACACACACACACACACACACACACTTAACACAAAACGTATGGAAGTGGATTACCTATATAGGTAGGTAACAGACTGATAAAGAGGTAGACCCTAACCAGGTGAAAATATTAATATATAGAAATCTAATTACACAAAAAAGAATAAGATTTTTACCCTGAAGTATATATTTTGCTTGTGTTCATTATCTTCCATTTTGGCATGAAATGCTGAGCAGCCATTATGAAGGTGTATCGAGGGAGGAGATAGTTAATTAGTCATTGCCCTGATTTATCAAGTGATCACTGATCATTAGGCTGCATTTCTTCGTTCATGTGAATGGGTGACCAGCTAGGTCGTGTGTCTGAAGCAGGGACATTTTGGGTTTTGAGTGGAATCTTTACTGGCTTACACGAGGACCAAAAGTTAACATCGCGATTGCTTTGTTTTACCTGTTTGGGTCTTGAAAGCATATGACGCCATTGAGCATGCACTGTAGCCTTCTATCCGTACAATGTCATGCTTATTCCCAGAGGATAAATAACTAATGGATTGAAGTACTTGTTTATAGGGACCGACACTTGAGTGGCAAATCCAGGGGTCAGGACTCAGGAGTGGAGCTGGATAGATCAAAATTTGGCACAGTTACCGCATAAGTTAATTGGCTCGAATTTTGGGTACGACTAATGTTATCAGAATTTCCCATTAGTGTGGTGACGCAACAACTTTAATAATTGTTCACAACCTTACCATAGATGTGCCTAGCCTGGGCCATCCCGTCTTATCTCATCTATAATTATATGGGCCATTAGAAGTGATAGACGGACCAGTCAGAGGCAATAACTAATAATATTTGACTCATAACTTTTTACCAAATGGTAACTTTAAACAATATGTTGCAGTTTGTCACTGGATTCCCAAACAAGGGCTTGCTTTTTAGTGTATTTTTGTTAGTGAAACAAAAGCAATATGTTGCAGTTGTCATGGTTTAAACAAGGGCCTTTTGAGTGTATTTTTATTGAGTGAAACTAGTGCTAAATGAAATATTGCTGCATATCACTCCTGGTGACTGTATTCCTAATGTACTGACAGGCATACAGGCTTTGAAGGAGGTCGTGTTGGTTTCTTCATATTTATCTTGAACTGATATATTTTCAAACCCTTGTGTAATCTCCTTGATATTTTTTTTTTTCAATTCAAGTAAGACTACATGTAACAGTAGTTGTGGAGGAACAACTAGAAATTCCTGATGATTGGATTACAGAAGAATGAATATAGTGAAAACCAGGTTACCTACCCCGAGTTTCCATTTATCAAAGCATCCTGAAAGGGAGGATGAACAGCTAGGTGGGCTGAGTTTTAACACAGGCAATACACCACCATTCAGGAAGACAGTAATGGGAGAGTAGACTTTTGGGTAACCCGCACGATTACACACAACCTTTATGTGTGAATGTATTTCCTGCCCACCAACATTATTCAGGCTTTAGAATTCTGATTCTGAAATATTTGTATATGTGAAAACTACTTTATTAAACTCAAGTAGCAAAGGAATTTCTGAACTAATTATAAGGTCTTTTCAAAGGCTTCTCATCTTGATTTACTCCTACATTTCATTTTCCTTATTGCAGTTATCTACCAGTTACACTGGGACTTTCCAAATACAACAACACACATACTCATACACCTTCCTCTTGGCCCCACCCTGACTGTTGTGCACAATTCCATGTAAGAGTGGAAATTCTTTACGTACGTATTACCTCTTCCATATTATTTGGCAGCATTCACAAGAACCAAACTATTTGCATTATCTGCCAATGCCCCAGTCTACAGTTGTGTTCATGTTTCTGCTGTTCTTCCCAGCTTGTCCATGTTAAATTTGCCGTTAGATATCAAACAATTTTAAGCATCAGTTATCCCAGCTCTGTCATGTCTACGTAGTTTTCTTCTAATCTTTCCCTTCACTTTCCATCAGGTTTTCTGTTTCATTTTGTTTACTGCCACTGATCATGGGTATATTTCCAGAACATTTAGTCAGTTGCCAATTTGCTTTTCATATTTCCTCCAATCACATTAAATTAGAAATTCTGATTATACAAGTTGATTTAATAAGCCCATTTCCTGAAGGCATAGGGATAGTGGAGTGTACTGCTACTTATGTGACAAAAATTGGTAAAGGAATATGGTATAGTAGGTCTAAGATTAACAAAAAAAAGGTCAGTGGCTCTGGAGAGAACTGGAACAATTATAAAATAAAACAAGATTAATTATCCCATCAGTATATTAATGAATTAACAAATGCATTAGTAAAACCTTTGTAATAATTAAATTAAATTAAAGCAGGGTCAGCAGCCTTTTTTGAACATAGAGTGCCAAGTCCTAATTAATGCCTTTTCTTTTACTACCTTGCGTGCCAGGTGTTATTTTTTCCCACTGTTATAAGCGTATGTCCTATGGAAATTGAGATCATAATCATAGACATAGACTCATAGAGTATGTAGTGACCATTATAACTAAAGTAAAGTGTATTTTTCCATGCACATGTATAACATAGATGCTACCTTTTTGTAACAATTAGCATTCCTATGTAACTAAAATATATTATTTTTTATTTTATTTTAAATTTATCTCACAATATTAATGCAGATCCTTGCCCTTGCTTCCCTTTGGCCAAAGTGCAGAAATTTTCAGGTGAGGTATCTGGACTGTAGGCTTCACACAACCGTCAGAATGATCCGTTGTAAGCTTGCCGATGGGGAGTTGAGGATGTGCCTCATGTGTAAAAATATCTGCTCACATTGATATGTAGATCAAATGCTCATAACAATGCAAAGCCTACCTTCTTCATACAATTTTAATTTATCAGGCAGTGAGAGTCCAGGAACTTAATATGGAGGCTGCATGATCATTCATACCTGAAATTTCAATATTTCTCCGAAAGATCTTTAAAATTTAAGCTGACCACAAATTATGAGGCCTGAAGGTCAGTCAACTGCATTTCCAACTCCTCAGTTTCCATCATCCACTCCAAAGAGAGAGACTCGTCAACTCACTGTCTTTAAGGTGTCTCTGGTGCAATTAAAGAAGTAAAACACTGCTAGGCCAGTGTGTTGGAAATCTTAGAAATCTGATTGAGGACTCCGACTTTAATTCTTGTATGTACACCTGAAGATCCCGTAGTGTTGACAGGATGAATTGCCAGACCAAGCTCTTCAGTTTTGAAGTAACGGAAAGAACCAGTTTTGATATCTGATGAAGGTAAACTGCACCAAACTTTAACATTAAATGCCTTCCCAAATATCATACAAATCCATCACTGTTTTTCCTGCACCTTGCAAAGATAAGATTGAGGTCATTTTAGATGTTTGGTGATGTCCTGGGAAAACATAAGTTTCACAGTCAGTCTCTGTCCTCCAGCTCAGGATAGTCTTGGCCTTTTTCTGATAAAAAATCTTCATTTCATCCAAAGCATTCCACAAACCTCTCAATACCTTCCACAACCCAACCACCTATACAACTCTTTGTGCAGGGTATATCTTTGTAAGCTGTCCGCCTCTTCAAGGAAAGCTTGAAACTGCCTGTGCGTAAGAGAAGAGTGTGCAACAAGAAGAAAACTCACTACTTTTGTAACAGTAGCATCACTTTGTTGAGATCCAGGCTCCCAGATCTTGGCACATAAATTTTTCTTGATGAATTATGAGTACATGCAATTTCAGAATGGGGTGTCCAATTTTATCCTCAACCATCTTCCCGGTAATATAACCCTTGTTTTTTTCTACCATGGCAGGGGCACCATCCGAACAGCCAACTGCAAAATCTTTCTTCATCTCCAACCCCTCTGTCCTCAAAATGATCAGTGAATGTCTTCGTGTCCTCTCCTTGTAGTGGGAATTGCCACACATGAGGTTTAAGAACAGCACTGCTCCTCGTGTATCTCTGTGTCACTATACCTGTAAAACAACAGCCAAGCAGGGAATGTCATTTATATCACGCTTTCATCCAGAACCACACTGAACACAGGTGTAGTTGTTACAAAGCAACAGTTTTGTTGCTCACTTACGATGTAACAGCCATTTCAGAAATACGTCTCTCCACGGTCCTAGCTGAGAGTCATGTCTTTTATCCTTGAGATGATCATGTGTTTGTTTGATATGCCATCAAATAACTTACCTCAGAGCACTCTAGGAAAAGCTGCTTTATAAAATCTCCATCAGTAAAAAGGCTTTCCATACTTGGAAATACACAGAGCTTGTTTGTAACTGGCCTCCAGTTGCATTGTTTTATTAGCATAAGCACATTACTTTGTTTCTCATAAGCGCAATGATACTGCTTTCTTAATCGCTGCAGCCTTGTCTGTACTGTCCTTGAAAAGTCTTCTCGTGTCTTGTTTCAAAGTGTCTTTTAACACTCGATGTGCGGCACGACATTCTCTCTGTGAGAGCACCCACACAGCAGCACAGTGATCATTCTGCTGAATAAATCCGAAGATCATTTGTCGCGATGACTGAAATGATCGGACATCAAGCTTAGGCTTTTTTCGCAGTAGCCGTGGCACGACAGTAACTAGAGTGTCACTCACGGCGGCTAAATAGTTACTGAAGCAGAAATAGCAACGTTGCCCGCTGCGTGAGCTGATGCGTCAGCAGCAGCAACGTGTCTCATACTCGTTTACATCTCCGTTGTACTCACGTACATTCCTCATCGGTTGGTACGAAACATTTTCGTTTAATTCAATGTATCGCATGGAAAAAATGATTTAAATCGTTCGAAAACTTAAACTGTGATAAGTAATGAGATGTACTATCTCTCTCTCTCCTCTCTCTCTCTCTCTCTCTCTCTCTCTCTCTCTCTCTCTATCTCTCTCTCTCTCTCTATTCTCTCTCTCTCTCTCTCTCTCTCTCTCTCTCTCTCTCTCTCTCTCTGTTATTGTGTTTTTAGCTTTTCTTTGCTTCTTCGAATCACCGTGGCGTTGCCATAGGCAAGCAACCTCCTGCGTGCCAAGTCTGGCACGCGTCTGCAGGTTAAATTGCCGACCCCTGGTAGCCTCTTCACATTGTTTCAGGTTCTGTAATATAAAGGGAGACTATCCCCGTGGACTGTATCCACTCAGCGTGTGACGAGGCTGCAGGCGTAGGGGACATGATGGACTGCGCCTCACTTACGTGTTCATTATTCCAGTCTGGACGTCCTATTCATAACATTTCCGATGCTCAATAGAGTCAAACCGAGCGCACGGGAGGCATAAACACTATGAAATGTATGTCCTTTATATGCTTCACAGGCACGCCTACTCCTCATGCGTATTAACCTGTTTCATATCTCTACATGTTGCTGCCAGAGATGAATGAATACATGAATAGATATGTACTAACCAAATCCAGTTTTAACTTGTTTTTATAGTTTACCGTTTCATATACGCACGTTGTTGACAGAAAAAGAAGGAAGTCTCACACCTGTTCTCCAACCTTTCTGTGCTCTTCTTGCATAAATGTCATTGTGTAGTCCTCTGAAGTTGTTTGCTTCACTTTTGGCACATTACTTTTGCCGTGCCCCAGGCAGAACGCCCGAGGTGAAGATAATGCCAGTGCTGGATGTTACCCACTTCACTTTTGTACATTGCGCGTGCTGGCAGAACTGTGAGTGAAGATGTGCCAGTCTGCTGGATATTACCACTTCACTTTTGTATATTGCGCGTGCTTTAGCAGAACTGTGAGTGAAAGATGTGCCCAGTCTGCTGGATGTTACCACTTCACTTTTGTATTGCGCGTACTTCAGCGGGAACACAGCCAGGTGAAAATGTACCCGGTCATGGATGTTACTACTTTTCCATTGCGCGTGCTGGCAGAACTGTGAGTGAAGATGTACCGGTCTGCTGGATATTACCACTTCACTTTTGTATAATGCGCGTGCTGGCAGAACTGCGCGGAGGTGGTGTACGGTCTGCTGGATGTTACCGCTTCGCGCATTGCGCGTGCTGGCAGAACTGGTGAAGATGTGCCCCGGTCACTGGATATTTACCCGCTTCACTTTTGCTTAACAATGCGCGTGCTTTAGCAGAACTATGAGTGAAAAGTGTGCCGGTCTGCTGGATGTTTTCCACTTCACTTTTGTATATTACGCGTGCTGGCAGAACTGTGAGTGAAAGATGTGCCGGTCTGCTGGATGTTACACTTCACTTTTGTACCCATTGCATGCTGGCAGAACTGTGAGTGAAAGATGTGCTGGTCTGCTGGATGTTACCACTTCACTTTTGTATATTGCGTGCTGGCAGAACTGTGAGTGAAGATGTGCCCGGTCTTAACTGGATGTTACCACTTCACTTTTGTATATTGCGTCGTGCTGGCAGAACTTCTTAAGGTGAAGATATTGCCGATACGCAGGATGTTACCACTTCCTTTTGTATATTGCGCGTGCTGGCAGAACTGTGAGTGAAGAAGATGTGCCGGTCTGCTGGATGTTACCACTTCACTTTTGGCATATGTTAGCGCGTGCTAAGCAGAACTGTGGTGAAAGATGTAGTCTGCTGGATATTACTTTACTTTGTGCGCGTGCTGTGGCAGAAACTGGAGACGTGCCGGTCTGCTGGACGTTTGTTTTTAACATGAAGTATATATGAGCGGTGATGTGTGGGATATGTGGAAGCCACTCCAGCTGTAGTGGTTCACGTTGATGTGGCAACGCCCCCCGCAGGCTGCTGATAAGAAGACGGGAGGTGATCATGGCGGCGGCAGGTGCGATGTGGTTCCGGGGAGAGGGCGAGGCTGACCGGCCTTTTACAGGCGGAAGTGCAGAAGTGCGAACGCTGCTGCAATGTTCCCGAGGTGCGAGACTGAGACTGTTCCAGACGCTGCGGTGTTCCCGAGGAGTGCGAGACTGGAGACTGTTTGAGCCAGCACAGAGGCGATGCGCAGTGTGTTGGAAGGAGGAGGATACCGAGGACCCACACGAGATGCCAGGGCGGAGAGGAGGGAGCCGTGGGTACGCAACAGAGGGCGCTACGCCACGCACTCCGGGCAGCGCCTCTGCGGCAGTGAGTGGGAAGCCTCCAGAGGCCACTCTGGCATCACACTCCTCGCCGCTCCGCCCTCTGCTGCCCCTGAGGCGTGCTCAGGGCCAGAGAGGCGTGGGCAAGGAGGAGCCAACGACGGCCCTAATGAGAAGGCCCTCCCAGGACCACGCTGGCCCCATGCTCCTCGCCCTTCGCCCCTTCTGTTGGCCCTGAAGAAATTGGAGCAAGAGGAGCCCTTGACGTGGCCCTAATTGCCGAGGAAGCCTCCAGGACCACATGGCCCATGCTCGCCGCCCCTTCGCCTTCTACTGTTGGCCCTGAAAGGCGTGGGCAAAGGACAGAGTCCTTGATGTGGCCCTAGGTGGCTGCCTCACGCCTTACCTGCTCGCCGCCGCTGCCGCCCTGCCGCTTCAATCCTCGCCTGGCCAATGGGTGACCACCAGATGGCCGTTGCCATGATTGCCGCGGAGCCCAACATGCCAGGCAGGGCAGGGGGCGGAGCGTAATGCCACGCCACCCCAGCCTCTCCAGAAGCCGCCACCCCGCCTTCCCGGAGGCACCGGCAGGCCCCGCCCGGCGCCCTGCTCAGCGCCCACGCTCGGCGATCCTCCTCCAAGAATCTCCCAGCCACTGCCATCCGAGGACTCGCCACTTTCACCTCCTCCTCGTCCGCTCCTTCAGTTAATCCGCCTCCAGCCACTGTCGTCGTCGGCTGTGTCTCCGTCAACCTCGTCCACTCTTTTTCTTCAAGTATCCTCGTGTTTACCTTCATCGCGCGCCTCCCAGCGACTCTCGTCGTCGGCCGTGTCTCCACGTCAGCCTCAGCAGCTCTTTTTCTTCAGGTCTCCTTGTGCTTTCGCTTCATCGCGCGCTCCAGCGACTCTCCCTCATCGCTGTCTTTTGTTATTCTGTTCGGCATTGCAGGGTCTTGGGCGCCAGTTTCAGCCCTGGGTCAATATACATCCTGTATCGTTGCCGCTTGGGTGGGCAACGCGGGCAATGGCGTCAAGCAGCCACACTGCTGTCGCTACTCTGCAGTGGCCGGTGCGCCTTCCAGCAGGGTGACCTTCTCCTGTCGACGATGCGAGAAAAACTCGTAATTTGAGCTGCTCTGCTTCAACTGCCTCATAAGAGTGTTGGGCTCCAATTTGGCCACGCGCTTCTCACCGCTGAGCAGCGCCAGGGTGACCCCTGACCTGCCTGCGCCGCCCTTGGCGCTGGTCCTGATAAGCTGCGCCAGGTCCAGGAAGGAGTAGAGTGACGTGGGCGCACCACGCAGTCACCGTAAGGTGAACCTGGCCCATGCTCTCGCCCTTCGCCTTCTGTTGGCCTGAAGGTGGGCAAAGGAGGGAGCCTTGACGTGGCCCCACTAGAGGAAGCCCCAGCGCCGCCGCACCACGCTCACCGAGACGCTGGGCGGCTGCCCACGCCCCCATACTGCTCGCCGTCGCTGCTGCCTCTGCCGCTAATCCTCGCGGCCAATGGTGACCACCGATGGCTGTTGCCATGATTGCCGCGGAGCCCAACACGAAGCAGGGGCGGGGCGGCGTAATGCCACGCCACCCCAGCCTCCACAGGAAGGCCACCTGCCTTCCTCGGCTTCCGGCAGGCTCTTGCCCGCGCCCCCGTTTCCGCTCCCCAGCCACCGCCATCCGAGGACCTGCCACTTTCCTCTCCTCCTCGTCCGTTCTTCAGTGTCCGCCTCCCAGCCACCGTCGTCGTCGGCTGTGTCTCCGTCAGCCTCGTCACCTTTTCAGTATCTCGCCGTGTTTACCTTCATCGCGCGCCTCCCAGCGACTCTCTTGCTGTCGGTCGTTCCGGCCGCAGTCCGTAAAGCTCTTTTCTTCAGTCTCCCTTGTGCTTTCCTTCATCGCGCGCCTCCCAGCGACTCTCCTCATCATTGCCCTTATTCTGTTCGGCATTGCCAGGGTCTTGGGCGCCCGGTTCCAGCCCTGGGTCAATATACATCCCGTATCGTTGCCGGGTTGGGTAAGCAGCGGCTTGATAACGTCAACGGCCACACTGCTGTCGCTTCCGTAGTGGCTGGCGTCAGCAGGTGACCTTCTCCCCACGACGTGCAGAGAAAACCTGCGTTTGAGCCGTTTGCCCAGCCGCTTCGCGAAGGTGCTGGCTCCACCTACACGCTTCTCACCGGCTGAGCAGCGCCAGGCGACCCTGACCTGTGTGCGCTGCCCTTGGCGCTGGTCCGACAAGCTGCGCCAGGTCCAGGAAGGAGTAGGCGACGAGGCGCACCAATGCGGCCTACGTAGGCGAAATCCCGCCACCTCTTCGTCTCTCAGCGCCACCCCACCCAGCCTCTACAGCCGCCGCACCACGCTCACCGAGACGCTGCAGGTGTCGGGCACGGCCACGAGCACACGCCCTGCATCCCGTTCCAGAGCCTGGGGCCCCAGGAGGGCTTCGCTGCGACGCTTCCTCCTGGGACTGTCGGCAATGTTTTATTAACCAGAGAAAATGACGCGGCAGCGGCCAGGCCAGAGACGGCTGGGTGGTGGCGCCTGTCTTCAGCCCCCTATCCCCCCCCCTGCTACTGGACAAGGCTGTTGCCCGAACTGTGTGTGTGTGTGTGTGTGTGTGTGTGTGTGTGTGTGACGTCTGATCTGTTTATTCATCTATCTAGATTTCGTGATGTATATGTTTTATGGAACTTATCGAATACTTCTCTGGACGAAGAAGAGAACTAAGAAAAAGAGCATTAAGTAAATGAAGGAAAGTCACCAATTAAAGCAAAGCAAACTCGTAACTCAAACACGCAAATGTAATATAAGAAAAAAGAAACTCATTAATAATGTAACATGCATCAACGCCGTAGTCATTTTTTCACGAGACAGTAAAGTAAAATTTGGGAGACGCCAGGGACTGGAACTCAAAGCTGCAGATCCGGAGTCACGGGGTAGTAGTAGTAGTAGAAGTTTATCGGTCGGGAGTTTTGCCTTGTAACGGCAATTCCCGATGTGTCTACCGTCTGGTCTATATTGTTTTTCTTTTCTTTTCTATTCTTTTTTCTTTTCTCTTATTGTCCAAAACCAGTACTGTTGTTTTCAGCTGTCTGGTGTGTCTATTTTCAAATAAATTTTTCCAATGGTGTCGTCCTCTTCCCTCGTAAGGCTGTTGTAGCCACGCACTTTATTTTCCTCTGTACAGGCCGGGCACCAGAGCAGGAAGTGTCGCAGGTCTTCGTGTTCAGCTTCACACATAAAGTCAAGACTTGGTTTCTCTTGCCGGTGTCTGTTTCTGTCTTTAGTTGCATGTTGTTTGTCCTGCATCTGAATAACACTTCTGAGGCTTGGTTGTTGGTGCATACCTCCCTCTTAATCCCTCCCCCAACTCCTTGTCTCCATTTTCTATATATCTTAAGGTTTGCTTTCTCATCTATCATTTGCCCTTCCAATTTCTCTTTGTATCCACCTCTCTCATTCTCTTGCTTTATACTCTCCCTTTGTCTCATTCCTCACACCACACTCAGTCCCTCTCTGTTGCTCTCAGTGTCTATTCAACAAATCTTTCATTGGTTCACCCACCTACTTTGTCTCTTCTCTCTATCATCTCTCCTCTCCCACCCCTTCTCACCAAATCGTTTCCTTCCATAAGAACATACCTGTAAGTACTTCCACTGTCCCTCCCTTATCTCTGTTTTTAACACTGGAGCTCTATCTCCCCTGAGTGCTGCTTCTCCTGTGCATACATTGGTGCCCTCAAAATCTTCCCTGTACACCCCATTCTCTGTCCTCTGCAACTTTTTTATGTCTGTCTTTGTGATGTTTATTATATTTACCCCATACAGGATGGATGGCAGCAACATTTTTCCAATAAGTCTTTCCTTATTAAATATTCTTGAAACAGCTTTTTTCAATTACATTGTAGGTCATATTTGCTAGCCTTCTCTGCTTTCCTGAACATTTCTTTCCTTTTGCATTTGAAAACAGTTCCTCTTGTCATTGACTATTATTCCTAAATATTTAATTCTATCCAAGTGCAACACTAATGCCCCCTATATTTTCTCTTGGTTTGTTTTCCATATTAAAAATGATATGGTACTGCTTTTCTGTTTATTTACTTATTTAGTCCATATTCTTTAGCTATAGTCTCCATCTTCTCTTATCACCTGTACTAAGCTTCCCCTACACTATTTGCCAAAAGCATGCCATCATCTGCAAAGAAGAGTGGGAGGTAATCCTGAATGGGCCCTCATCTTTGTGCCTTACATTCTAGGCTCCCTAGCTCCTGAATTATTTTAAAAGTAATCATCTTAAACAGTGTAGTTGGAGGCAGTACATCCCTGTCCAATCCTTAACTGGTCACTTCTGTTTCTATCTCCTCCTCTTCTTTATCGTACTATAAGACATTATTTCTGCCGCCCAAGAACACACATATTTCGACAAGGCCGTAGGAGTTTGACTACATTATTTTTAATTCTGATTTTCGTATGTGTATTTTTATCATTGATACAATTCTTATGCTCGTGTGATGCAGAATTTTCTCAGGAAGATGATGGTGTCTCAGTTTTTCTTGAACATGAATGTTGGGGCTCAGGAAACAGGGTGAGCGGTGAGGTGTGTGAGGCCGTCGGTTTTGGATGAACTGGTGCACACCCTACGGACCCAGGCCGGCTGCTCATATCATTCATATATTCTCTTGTAAATTTTGAACAGTAAAAAAAAAGAGCACCATCGTCATCCTCTCTTTATTTCTCCATTTGGTGTATGTTCATTTTATGTGTCTTTGACTTTGAACTTTAAGGTTCTCAACTTCAGAGACAGTACTTATATTGTGTGGACCCCATTAACTAGAACTAATTATAAAAAATAAAAATCCAGAACCTCAGAATATAGCTGGATATCGTAGAAATCTTTAAAACACACACATTAAATACAAAGGTAAATTCAGACCTGGACACCAAACAAACCATCAGAATTCTTGGCACCCGGTCTTGGAAACGTTTAAAAATGGCGTACAGAATTAATCCTCAAATTTTGATACCTTTGTCCAGTAGGTCTCCACCAACCTCTACAGCTTCCCCATTACTTGGTCTCCTCCCTTCTTTGTTTTCCACCTGGTTTTCGTTACGGTACCGCTGGATATCGTAGAATCTTTAATCACCTCAATTTTGGGTCCATCTCAATTCAAAGGCAATCTTTTTAGCTCCCCGCACCTCATTGACTTGCATTTAACAAATCATCAGAGCACTGATTGTACGTACGCGCTGGACACCTTCCATTCACTCTGCCTTCTGTCGCAAACAAATGTCATTCTTAAAACGACTCTGATTACTTTTCGCAACTCTTTAAACTGATTGGACTGACTAACTGACGATGTGGGTAAGGAATGGAGACAAGGAAGAGGAGGCGAGGAGATGGAGAAAAACAGAGGAACGAGAACAAGGAAAAGTGAAAATGATAGCAGAGAGAGAGAGAGAGAGAGAGAGAGAGAGAGAGAGAGAGAGAGAGAGAGAGAGAGAGAGAGAGAGAGAGAGAGAGAGAGAGAGAGAGAGATAGAGAGAGAGAGAGAGAGAGAGAGAGAGAGAGAGAGAGAGATGCAAAGAGGGAAAGACACAAAGAAAGATACAGAGAAAGAGAGAGAAAGAGAAGAGAGAGAGAGATAGAGACAGACAGACATACAGACAGACAGAGACAGAGATAAAGAAAAAATTAAAGACAAATACATATATGCAGACAGAGACAAAGACACAGACACACAGAGGGAGAGAGAGAGAGAGAGAGAGAGAGAGAGAGAGAGAGAGAGAGAGAGAGAGAGAGAGAGAGAGAGAGAGAGAGAGAGAGAGCGTGAGAGGGAGAGAGAGAGAGAGAGAGAGAGGAGAGAGAGAGAGAGAGAGAGAGAGAGAGAGAGAGAGAGAGAGAGAGAGAGAGAGAGAGAGAGAGAGAGAACCATACTAATATTTAGCGAGAGGCTAAAACCCTGGCCATGCTGAGATTAGGGCTGCTGAAACTAAAGCTCCTTAGAATATTATTGCTTCCAGTATAAACGTTGATAGGAAATGGAGGAGGAGGAGGGGTGGAGGAGGAGGAGGTTGGGGACCCAGAATATGACAAACAGAAGACTTAATTCATAGCAGCACAGTTAATTAATAGTGCACCCCTAATCAGAGGCAAAATAATGAGTGGGAGAGATATGGAGACAAGAATTGTAAATATGATAGGAGAGGAAGGAAAGCAATTAGTCAGATATACAAAGTTGTAAAACATCTGATAAGGCACTCAACACTACTGAGAGGTTATGGAAAATACCCAGACCCATTATTACAGAAAAACAGGATACCCAGTAGGGCGCGTGGTCAGGAAGTGTGGATAACCATTCAAGAGGACTCTAACGATGTCACGTGCGGTGTGACGGAATGTTATAAGCGAATAACTGAAAAGAGAAGTCACTGTGGGAGTGTCTTTAAGAGTGAAATCATTAAATAGTAGGATAGAAGTAAACAATATAACATAATGAGCGGGGAGCCAATGGGTTGTTGACAGGAAGAATTTACATGGTTGTAGAAAATGAAGGCGTGTCAAAGATGTAGCGTTCCGCTTTCCTCAAGCCAAGGAAAATGTGGACCTAGACAACAGGATATGGGCAGACCAGAGCCTGCACTGCTTCAAGCAGATTTCATACTCACTCAGCTGGAGAATGGCTGTTGTGATCTTAATCGTGAGTAGAAATTCGAGAATCTAAGGGAAACCGATTGTTTTGTCCTGGGAGATTATAATGTAGAGATGTGAAGGTAGATTGTGGAGTGGGACAGATTGTGATTATTTGCTCATGATGTAAAAGCAAAGATAGAAAGTTACTGGGTGGTGGTATAATTTGCGCTTCCGTGAAATTGTAGTAGATTATACTATAGGAATGTGTTATCAGGATGTGAGGAGAGTATTTAAAATATTGCGGGTATGTAAGCTAGAGAGAAACAAACCACTGCTTTGTGGTAATGACGAGTGTTATTATTATTAAGGCAAACAAATCTGAGCAACAATAAATTGTAGTATTATGTTTAAAGACATGTCGTTTGTCATATAAGTTGTATCCATTAAGGAATATGCCAGCGTTATGGACTGTCTGAGCATACAGAATATTGCGTAAGGCAATTACTTTTATTTAATTTTAAATAAAATGTATATTTTGTTTTCCCTTGTTTATCCCCCTGAACACCAGTCCTTCCAATAACAACTTATAAGCTTCTGGATCACGCTACCAGGGATACGAGAGGTTGCGCAGATCATTTATGGCGGAGCAATTAATGAGTGATAAAAGAGTTGTTTTAATACAAGCTAATGTAAATTAAATAAAAAGTAAAAATTAAAATACAAGAAAAGAAGGGTCCAAACTGGCGGCAGCGGTATAGGGATAAACAGGACACATGTGCTGCTGTGCTTTTTGTTTAATTCTACTTCTGACGAGAAAATGCTCTCAGTTTTATTATAGCTTTGCTTCGCTTTTAAGTGGCAGAAATACAGTGACGATTTAATTATATAATTATTGGTTCTTCCGGAGGACATGGACTTTGGACGATATGGTGGTTGGAAACTGGCCAGCAATTGGTGTTCTGTAGTGCAATGGGTAGCACACGCGCGCTCACAACCTAGAATTCATGAGTTCTCTTTCCCTGGGCGGAGTGGAGAGGGATGGGCAAGGTCTCTCTCCACCATGCGCCGCGATCCACTCCATCAGTGAGAGAGGGTGTTGTCAGGTGACAGGCAGCGTGCAGCGTCCCGCCTCAGGTTTGTTGTGGTTTTAGGATTGTTACCCAGGATGGAGGTGGGTTTTAAGGGCATGCAGCCACAGAGTGACTTTTATAAAGGCCTAACCTGCAAGTGTCCCAGGTAGGAAGTGTAGAGATGATCTAGAGAAAATGTGAAATACTAAGAAAGTGTGTAAGTATGGATAAAAAGTCAGAATAAAAAATAAAGAAATAAATAAATAAATGAAGCATATGGACAAGTGTGAAGTATTAAAATAAAGTGTGAAGTAGGAGAATCAGAGGAAGAGGAGGCCAGGGTAGTGCCCCCCTCAGTTAACTACTATAAATAACATTAAATAAGTAAATGAATAATAAATAAATAAATAAATAAATATGCACACTTGCGGTGGAAAAACGGAAAATAAGCGAAGAACAAACAGGAGTAACCTTAATATAATAAGATGAAGGCTATAACGAAGAAGGAGCAACTCAATATAATAAGAAGAAGGCTAAAACGAACAAGGAGTAACCTTTAATATAATAAGATGAAGGCTATAACGAAGAAGGAGTAACCTTTAATATAATAAGATGAAGGCTATAACGAACAAGGAGAGTAACTTAATATAATAAGATGAAGGCTATAACGAAATAAGGAGTAACCTTTAATATAATAAGATGAAGAACTATAACGAACAAGGAGTAACCTTTAGTTATAAATAAGATGAAGGGCTATAACGAACAAGGGAGTAACTTTAATATAATAACATGAAGGCTATAACGATCAAGGAGTAACTTGTAATATACTAAGATGAAGGCTATAACGAACAAGGGAGAACCTTTGTCATAATAAATGAAGGCTATAACGAACAAAGGAAGTAACCTTAAAAATAATGAAAAGAAGGCTATAATTAACATAACTCAAGAGTAACTTCTTATAGGGCAGATCGCACTACTCATGATAATACATATGCAAGTGGCAGCGCTCCTAGAAACAGGAGCGTGTGAGTTTTTAATCGGATGAATTTATTAAAGAATTAGAGCTTCGCAGTAATGAACGCGAAGAAACTCCGTGAATATTGTCTCTGTGCAAAGATGCTCATATTGAAAAATGACGATAAAAAGACAGTTAATATGAAGGAAAAAGAGGTTTCCAAGAGTTATTGATAACACGCGATGAGATTCGGCTGACTCATTGTGTTGAGTACTGATTTTTCATGCAACAATGAAATGAAAGTTTTAAAACACAACTAAATAAGGAACAAAAGAAACGAAGCTGAAAAACTGATTAGATAAAGGGAACCATGCCAATACAACTCCATTATGCCAGGAAAATATGTCTTAATCTAGAGGTGAAGACCTTAGCTAAAATGTAGATGGAAATGAAGAAAGTCTCTACTGAAAATAAGGCCGTACGTTTCAAGCAGCTGAACCTTTTGCAACTGCATGCATCTATTGCAGGTTACATAACGCTATAGACGCAACTTGCAAGTAAGTAGCTTTTATTTGACTTTGTGTTAGTACTCCTCAGGCTAGAGTCTTGTGCTCAGGGATAGTTGTTGACCCTTCATCTGACAATCAAAGATCTTATGTCACTGTGCTGTATTTGAATATTGAAAGTGAGGTAAAGATAGATGATAATACAATGTTAGGATTTGTGAAGCCTGGCTAATTATGAGCTAGCATTGATCTGCCATAAGTTAATTAGTGTACAGACCGCTGACACAGTTAAGACAGACTAGCCCGCAGTATTTTGAAGTTGAAGAAAAGCCCCAATCAAATTGTTGGACGTTAAATTCCCAAATGAAGAGAGAGAAATCAGGTCTTAAAGTCCTTAATAAATAAATATATAACAGTGTTTTCCACAGAACAAGAAATCCATTAACAGTAACGCCCTATTTTCTAAGCACCATCAAGTAAAACACTGATGAAGTAGTACAGGCGTCCATATAACATTCCTATCAGTTATCATGACAGAGTAAATGAACAACTTTATATCGCTCCAGCAACAGGGTGTGATTCGCCTGTCTTTCGCGATCACCCCATAATGCCCCACTTATTCCAGTGCTAAAAAGATGGAGTACTTCTCATGGACTTTGTCTGGACTCCTGGCACTTAACAAGACACTACGGGGACGACCGGTAAATCTTCCACTCCCTAATATAACCACCATACTCAATCAATTGGGAGATAGTAAGTTTTTTTCATGCCTAGAGATTCTGAAACAGGGTTACTCAATCAAATCCCCCTAGATGAAATCAGCAGAGAGAGACGGTATTTTCTTTTCCTCCAGCAGGACATTGGGAATTTACTTCCCTCCCTTTGGCCTTGCAAAACAGCCCCCGTCCTGCTTCCCAAAAAATAATAAACACTGTCCTTACAGGTCTATAAGGTAACAAGGTTCAGGTGTAAAATTTGATGACATAATTATCCTGGTGATATATTTTCTAATCATGCAGATAACTTAGGAACAAATGCCGGAACGCTTTAAAGGAAGCCCAACTGACTATTAGGATGGAGAAGTGTAACTTTTTAAGGAAAAAGTAGATTACCTGGGCCATGTCATCAGCTCTCGAGGGAATAAGAGATCTCAATCTAGCAAGCTGGAGTGCCACAAAACATCCTGGCCCCCAAACTGTTCATGATTTACGTCATTTCTTAGATTTCTGACTAATTATTATCGTACCGCCATAAATTATTAAATTATTGCCTTTCTAAAATTCACAGTTAGGGAAAGATATAATAAAAAAAAAAAAAAATCCACTATGGGACAGATGGAAGAAAAATTGCGTTCAACTTAAAGATAGAATGCTTGATACAGTTACCTAAACAAATTCCTGACTTAACAAACCTTTTCGTGTTTATTTCACGACGCGTCTCTACTACAATACTGGTGGATATTGCAACAACAGGATAATGATGATGAACTTACATCTGTATTTTTTAGTAGGAAATAACGCGCAGAACAGCGGTATAGTACAGCCAGAACGAGAGGCCTTAACTGTAATCTATGTGGGATAATGTAATGCCCATTATTACTTGGTTGGCCTTGCTGAGATCCACGGGTCACAGACCTTTAGTCTAAGCAGGTGAAGTTAGTCCCAAATGGTGCAGGGAGAAGCTAGATGGCGTGACCCCTCTAAGTGAGTGAGTGAGGAGCCACAATCAATCATTTGCTCCAAGGAAAACAGGTTGCAGAAGATTTTTTACTGAAGGATGAAGGCTCACAGAACACTGAGATTGAATTAGAAGGACACAAAGGACAATGTTTGTGTGATCAGAACAACAAAACTGCGGAAACACGTGGATAATGAGGGTAAAGGTACAATTAGTGCAAAAAAGAAACAGGCGCCGGAAAGATGAGAAAATAAATATATGATAGATGGACTTGAGTAGTGAGTATTGGCCACACACTTGATCTGGAGTATTCAGAGATAGGTGAGTTGAAGCAGATGAGTGAAGCAGTATATAAGTATAAAGCAAAGAAGGATGCCCTATGAATGCAAAATTAGAGCAAAGACTCAGGAGAAAAGGCATACTGTGAGATGCTTTTCTGCTCACAGAGGTAACAGGTGGAAAATGTAAGGTATTAGGTTAAAGACGCTCTACAGAGGTAACAGGAAAATAAAAGTTATATTGGTGTTGAAGACGCCCTTGTTAGGAGGTGGTGAAGGTATGGAAAATGTGTTATATTGTGTTGAAGACGCCCTCAGTTATAAAAAGGTAGCACAAGTATTGTAAAGGAAGATGTAAGAATGTGATGCCGCCCTGTCAGAGTTACAGAAATAAATGATGGGGTTTTAAAGAGTCCGTACGGAGAAGCTAACAGGGTTCTACCCCCAGTATTTCCATATGATAACTCTGGCTCTTATCTGTCGCCACTGCAGGGCACGAGAACTGTTACGTTATGTCGGTGTAGAAAGTCTGGCTTGGCCTGAAATGAACGGGCTGTAGAAAATTATGGGCGAAGTAAGGCCAGTAGTCAGTTTAAAGTGAGTTAACACCAGCCCTGGCGGCGGGGTTATCCAGACGTCACCGCTCCTTTGAGAGAATACACATGATCTTTAAATCGGCGGGTATCGGATTAATGGGGTTTGATACGTACGCCCATGGTTGATGTTTTGTACAGATGATTACGCACTTTACGGAGTAGAAGCCTGCGAAATGGCAAGTATGTTGTACGGATGTTGTTTAGTAATAATGGCGCCTTCAGACAGTTGCTACAGATCAAGGGTTCAGAGTTCGTTAATCTGTGGTAACAGAGATAAATTGTATTACCTAAAAGGACACGCGAATAACGGCTTACCATACAAATGGGAATGGAATAAATGTGCGCAAATTATGCATTGTTGTTAACATTTTATAGGAGAATAAGTTCTTTTGAAATGTGTCTGTTTGGGATATAATGCTACTTATAGACATCTTGGGTTTCATAATGCTGTATTATCGCACATAAAGGAGTCCCCATTTTATCGAGGAGAGACAGAGAGAGTGATTTTAGAGATCTTCCTGTACCCTCATAATTCATGTTAGAAAAAAACCAGCAGCTCCTGGCATGATATTTTCGACTCCTATAAAGAGGAAATGGCTGTGAATTGCAAGGAAAGCTTATGATATTGACTATAAAGAGGAAATGGTTGTAATTGCAAGAAAGTTTATGATATTTATCTAAAGAGAAAAGTTTGTTGAAATTGGCAAGGAAAGTTTATGACATTGACCTTATAAAGAGGAAAACAGAATTGTGTTGAAATAGATATTTAATTCTCATGAAGAGAATGGATGTAATGCAAGAAAAGTTTAGATGATGATTCTTTATGAAGAGGAAAATGACTGCAATTAAAATAAAGTTATGATAGATGCCAGTTTACATTGAGAAAAGGTGAAAAGAAATGGCAAAGAAAATAAGTTGAAGCCTGTGTAAAATCAAAAACTATCAACGTTGGGAGACAGTGTTCTCAAACTATACCATGAAAAAGTAAAAAGCTGCAACTTATTTTTATGAACTGCAGGGTCAATAGAAAAGATCAGTGATGCACCAGGAACTTAGACCAGTAAAAGTTTCAACGGTCCCTCACAGACAGGAGTAAAAGTCCTTCATGAAGATTGCACGATGCAGCAATGTCCAAATAATCACAGGCGAGCATACCCTTTAAATCCATATGGCAGACACCTGATTCATTCTTTGCATTGCTTCAACCCTGAAATCATTGGGAGAAAATTTTAACAAAAAATACAATCAGAAGCGGAGAGGTGACTGCTACCAGACGCATTAAATAACAAGCTCCAATTCCCTGGCACAGCAATAAAAATTGTGCTGATGCATGGCGGGCCCTCACCTCAGGTGTAAGTTACCCCAAATTTTCTAGGAGCCACATACCTTGCATAGACAAGGCCTTCGCTCTTCTCCTTCAGTGGTACAAGATACCAATAGTGTCAAAGCCAATACGATATAAAAACAAGGATAATGTATGAGGATGAAAAGCAATAATGGGTAAGAAAATATTACGAAGTAAACCATTAGATTTATTTGACTCTTTCGGTGTAAGACTCAATAAATATCACAACAGGAGTCCCCATACGTGCTGTGGGAAGCCAAAGTTTCACACCAACATACTATCTGTATTATAGTTCTCACAGACAGAGACTATAGTACTCATTTATTCTCACAGAAGATGTTTTGAACTTTTGCATTATATAAAGCACGGAATTTAACTGCTTCTTTTAACTTGAAACAAAGCGTATTCAAATGTCACCTGAGTATCCAGCATAAAAAGCAATATAATACATTACTCTTTTGATTTTGAAAAGAATTCAGTTCATTGTTGCATCATCTAAGAAAAGTTTTAGGGCTTATGTGGATGACTACTATTCAAAACAAGCTGCATGCTTCTATGAATTATAAAAATAAAAATAAAACGGGAAATAATTATTTTCTTAACGATCCTTGTCTTAATAACCTTATTTGGTACTCAAGCGACCCAGTGCTCAAGTTGACACCGATCTCATGGAAAAATAAAGTACTAGAGTCATTAACTGAGAAAAGATTTAATATATTAAATGTTTATTATGGAAAAAACTCACATCGTTAAGTAATATGTATGCCATGCAATCTGCCTTTAATAGGCTGGTATTCAGGGCTGTAGATGTATTGAGCCAAAGTTGTGCGCCAATTTTCTATTGGGACTTTTGGCAGGTTAGGAAGAGAAAAAATCCCTACAAGCATTGTTAAAATTTTGACTAAGCATTGAGACACATAAGTCCAGGTAGACAATATTTAAAGGTGCGAGTCTGCAGGCTCTCCCCGCAAACAAACATAACTCACAAATCCATTACAGGTGTGAGTCAAACAGTTGTTACAATACATTAGAGGAAGTTTTCCAGTTAGCCTCCAGGTTCTTTTGTTCCCTGCAGTTCCTGATTTAGCCTAGTTTTATAGGGATGTAATAACTGTGTCCTCCAGGACAACGGCTTTCTGTAATGTCGATTCTCGTAATTTCTATTTCACCAAACCTTTACGAGGAGATCCGCCTGACACCCTTTGATGTCTTTCTTTTCGAATCAACTCCCTTCCATTTTCAAAAGTGCAGAATAGCACTTACTATCTTATGTATAAAGTGTTTATTCAAGATATATTACTCGGTGAGAATAGGAAATATATACTTTCTTCTTTCTAGTATAGAAATACCGTAACAAGAATAACCATATGTTAAAGTTTGTCCTCCCACAGGCCCGGTCTATGAGGTATATAGTCAGAAGCAGCCTCTTCTTGTAGGAATCGGCTGCTTCTTTAAAATCCATAAGTCAGTGATCAACCTCAAGCCACACAATAGTCTTGGAAAACATTTCCCCTATGTTTATAAAAGTGACCTGAGTTCACTTGCCTCCCCATCACTCTGGCACTCACAGCAAGCAGAACTTCCTCTTCATGGCAGAGGAGAAGAAGGTTATTGGAAAAAGATTATCCCTCGGTGACAGAAGTGAAAAGTCCCGGTAGTCCCTCAACAGGAGGTTGCTGGAAAAAGGTTCTTCAGACGACAGAAGAAAAACTTCCTGTTGTGACACAAGAAAGGCTTATTGAGCAGAATGTCCCACAGGGTTATTATCAGTCTGTCCCACAAGAAAGGGTTAGTTGGAACAGTCTGGTCCCAAGCTGAAGAAAGGGTTATTGAAAGGGGTCCCAAAGTGGGCTATTGAACAGGCCCGCCTTACGGGCGGAAAGAAAAAGTTCTATTGTGACACAAGAAAGGGCTATTAGACAGAATGTACTAAAGAAGGGTTATTGAACAGTCTGTCCCCAAGAAAGGTTATTAGAAAAGGCTGTCCCACAAGAAGGCTATTGAACAGGCCGCCCTACGACAGAAGAAAGAGTTCCTGTTGACACAAGAAAGGTTATTGAACAAGAATGTCCCACAAGAAAGGTTATTGAACAGAATGTCTCCACAAGAAAGGTTATTGAATTAGAATGTCCCACAAGAAAGATTTATTGAACGAATGTCCCAAGAAAGGGTTATTGAACAAGAATGTCCCTAAAAGAAAGGGTTGTTGAACAGAATGTCCCTAACAGAATGTCCTACAAGAAAGGGTTATTGAACAGTCTGTCCCACAAGAAAGGGTTATTGAAAGGGCTGTCCACAGAAGAACAGAATGTCCCACAAGAAAGGGTTATTGAACAGAATGTCCCCACAAGAAAGGGTTATTGAACAGAATGTCCCACAAGAAAGGGTTATTGAACAGAGTGCCCACAAGAAAGGGACAGAATGCCCCACAAGAAAGGTTATTGAAAGGGTTGCCCTCAAGAAAGGATATTGAACAGGCTGCCTCTTCGGCTACAGAAGATTGTCACTGTTTCTAAAGAGAAAGAAGAAGTCCCTGTTGTAACAGAGGAAAAGGTTCCTGCTGTGAGAAATGAGACAGTTATTGAAAAGATTACTCCTTCCGTAACAGAAGAAAAGTTGTCAATCAACGGAAGGTTGTTTCTTACGAAGATGCTACAGAAAATCAGGAAAATCAAGTTACTGGAGATGAAGAAACGGACGAAACTGAATTGATGTTTATCATCACCATACAAGAGAGAATAGTCCGTGAACAGACAGTCTCGATCATACCTGTGATGAACAAGCGACGCCAACACAAGAAGGAATGGAAAAGTGGCGAAGAAACAACTGAAAAGAATAATGAAGAAGGTGGCCCGCGCCGTCCGGGAAGAATTAAGCAAGGAACACAAGACAGCGGGGTAGAGACAGTAGCAGGAGAAGCTGTAACCAGTGTGAGGGAACAGGCTGCCACTCCACCAAACCGACAGCCACCACCACCAAATGTCCCTCAACACCCAGATGATTGAGATGGGATACCTAAGAAATTGTTACATATTTTCTTGTCTTTTCTTATCTATCTATCTTACAATGGTGTACATTGTAGTATAAACACTTACACTTTGCGTTCCTATGGAAACCCGGTGTAAGCTCTTTCCAACAGACTGAAGCAACTCTTTTTGAGATAGGAGGAGAAGGAGGAGGAGGAGGAGGAGGGGGGGGGGCGGAAGAGAACGATTTAAAATAAGAAAGAAATAAGAAACTAATAATATAAATAAGAGTAAGACTAAATAAAGGGGGAGGAGGAGGAGGAGCACGAAGAGGAGGAAAGGAAAGAGAACGATGAAAGAGATGAATGTGGGTGGAAGAGAGAGAGAGAGAGAGAGAGAGAGAGAGAGAGAGAGAGAGAGAGAGAGAGAGAGAGAGAGAGAGAGAGAGAGAGAGAGAGAGAGAGAGAGAGAGAGAGAGAGAGAAAAATCAAGTAACTAAGACAGAGAGAGCAATATAGATGAGAGAGAGAGAGAGAGAGAGAGAGAGAGAGAGAGAGAGAGAGAGAGAGAGAGAGAGAGAGAGAGAGAGAGAGAGAGAGAGAGAGAGAGAGAGAGAGAGAGAGAGAGAGAGAGAGAGAGAGAGAGAGAGAGAGAGAGAGAGGACGAGACATTAGCTTTTTTCTTTCTATGCTTATCTCATCAAACCTAACGATTCCTCCTCCTCCTCCTCCTCCTCCTTATTTTCTTTTCTTCTTTTCTCTTTTTCTAGTCTTGTTTTCTTGTTTCTTCTTATTTTTACTTTTTGCGTCGTCCTAAGATAATATAGATATTTTGTTATTGAATTTTCTGTGATTGAATATATATTTCCTTTTCCTCTTCTTGTGTCATTCTGTTTACTTTCTGGGCCATTGTTTGAAGAATATCTTTATCTTGGCTCTTGGATGTTCTGAGTTTAAATATTATATCATTAGGTTCCATCATTACTAATCGGCTTATGTGTTCGGTACAAAGAGATCAGGAAATACGTGGGAATCTTACTTGACTCGCAATCATTGGTTTCGGAATTTTTTTTGTATGTTAAGGAGATTAGATAAATGAAATAAATGGAATATCAAGGTGAAAACAAAATAGAAAAAAATCTTGCAACATTCTGCTTCCACACGAAAAATGATATAGAAAAAAAAGCTATTATAATTTATGCTTTTCCTTTCTCATGATAATAATAATAATATTAATAATAATAATAATAATAATAATAATAATAATAATAATAATAATAATAATAATAATAATAATAATAATAATAATAATAATAAATTAAATTATAGAAAATGATATAAAAAATGCTATAGAAAAAATGATATAGAAAATGTAAAAATATAAAAATGATATAGAAAATTATATAAAAAAAATCTTTTATAATTTATGCTTTTCCTTTCATGATAATCTATGCATATTTTGTTTGCTGTTTTATAAGCGTTTTCGTTTTAGCATATAGTTTATTATTCATCCGCAAGAACAATGCATAAATATTCATATCTTGAGAACTAGTAAACATTTTTTTGCGTTATGATTGTGTTAGAAAAAATTACTCAACGTTTACACATCTACGATTCACGAATTTCAATTGTTACTTTTCTTTTCTGTTTTCATTTTCTATTCTGCTGATTGGGTGCATGGAATACCTGTCTGGCTCGAGGGACTCTGATTTATGTAGGTCTTCAGTACGTCAGGGGAGCATCGTGTTGTGATTGGTGCTGGGTCTGTATACTTTGGGAAGCCGGCACGTGACTGGCTTAGAGGGTTGTTTATCAGTCAATCGGAGAATATGATTGGCTGGAAACCTGTTGCCGGCCATAGCAGGCTTAAGATGGTTATAGTGTCCACGTGTGTGTCTGTGTGTGTGTGTGTTTGTGTGTTTGTCTGTGTGTGTGTGTGTGTGTGTGTGTGTGTGTGTGTGTGTGTGTGTGTGTGTGTGTGTGTGTGTGTGTGTGTGTTGTTCAGCTTACGATTCTTGCTGTTTATTGCGTGTGTGTTTTGTTTGTTTGTTTCAGATTAAGGTTTGAGAATTAAAATTTGAGATTCAGATATGTTTTCTGGTGTTAACGAAAACCTGTCAGACATTCGTTATGACTTTTATCATTGTGTTATTATATTGTTAGAAGATTCAAAGGTCAAAGATAGAAGTTGTTGTACGCACTTTTTTTTATTATATATGAAAAGAAAACGTTGTATCACACACACACACACACACACACACACACACACACACACACACACACACACACACACACACACACACACACACACACACACACACACACACATACACATCTCACATACACCACACACACACCCACACACACAGAAACATAAGGCGTCAGAATAATAACTATGAATCCTTGTTTTATTATATATGTATTTTTTGAACTGTTAAATGTCACGTCAGCTGGGAAAACATCCGCTTAGCATTATGATATATTAGTTAGTCTCTTGTTTTTCATGGCATATGTCAGAGAGAGAGAGAGAGAGAGAGAGAGAGAGAGAGAGAGAGAGAGAGAGAGAGAGAGAGAGAGAGAGAGAGAGAGAGAGAGAGAGAGAGAGAGAGAGAGAGAGAGAGAGAGAGAGAGAGAGAGAGAGAGAGAGAGAGAGAGAGCGCACATATTCTCCTTTGCATAATGGTAAATAGACTCCCTGTAATCCTGTTTGCGTCTTGGGTTGATGTCTCGTCAACTGTATGAGTACCTGCTCAGCTCTGTTAACGCCTGGGCAGTACTCGCAGCTCCTAGGAAGTTAATGGTTGTTGTAGTTGTGGTCGTGCCGGTGGAGGTGGTGGTGGTGGTAGTTGAGATTAGGTTTCATTTATAAAGTTGTCGTTCTTCAAGTATTATCTTGTAATGGATGCTATTGTTTTGACGGTATTTATAGTGAGCACATCAGAAGTCAGAAGTAAATCGTAATGATACAAGATCATGGAGTTTGATGTTATATTCGAGAGATATTACTGCTTCTGTTGCTTTCATAGCTTTAAACCTTACACGTTACATATATATTTCTTTCCTCATAGTATTTGTAATTTATTTCATTAATAACAAGACTGGGACATGGAAAAATGTATATGTAATTGCTTATGCTTTCATCTTCTAACTGATTTATATGAAAAAAAAAAATTCTCTATATGATTGATTCGTTTTTCTACATTTCTTGTTTTTTACACCGTATTATTTTTTTCCAGCGATCTATGCAAGTATGGTTCTAAACTACATTCATTGAGTCAAACAGTTTATTTATACTGGATATTATATACCTACTTGCTTTGTCATCCCCATATTTTCTTGAAACATTACTCCCAAGAGTTTTGTCATCAGATATATAGATTATTAATGAAATGTGACTGTCTCGATCCGTAGAGTTGTGTTAAATATGAAAATCATTTGTAATCATTCCACGCACTTGGGAATAGGGAGGAAAATGAAAGTGATAGATGTGTAGATAGTTGTATTTAAAGAAAGATAGGTCGGTAGATAGATAGATGGATAATAGATAGATAGATAGATAAACAGACATACACAGACAGACAGACACAGACAGAGAGACAGACAGAGCATTGAAGATAAAAGAATCTGGAAAATAATGGTGAACGATGGGAGGTGAACGAAGTTAGGAAGGAAGGAAGAGTGAGGAGACGCATCATAAGGAGGGGAAGATGGGATGACAGAGGGGAAGGAAGAAGGGAAGTGGACGTCGGCAAACAGAACAGTGATGCAGGACGGGCGGCGGCGCAGTAGAATAGAATCGAGTCGGATATAAAACCAAGAAATGAAGATGGAAAATTAAAGCAGCCGACCACCACATACCAGAGCTGAGAGAGGGACGGCAAGCAATTTTATTTCTACACATCATTTTTTTTCCATTTTGTTTCATCCTTCCTCCTCCGTTTCGTCATTTTTTATATACATTTTCCTTTAACCTTTTCTTCTTTTTCCTTTCTTTTTTTCTTCTTTATATAATTATTTCTACATGATATTTTTTTCTTTCCCTTTTATTTCAACTTTCCTCTTCAGTATCGCCTTTTTTTATAGATTTTTTTCTTTTTCTTTTTTCTTTTCTACTTTTCTCTACACGATTTTGTTTTTCTCTTCCCCTTCAGTAGCTTTCTTTTTATATATAATATTTATGTTTCTCCTGTTATCCTTTTTTTATTTTATTTTCTTCTCTCTTTATATCCTTATTCCTACGCATCTTTTTATATCTTCCGTTTTGTTATTTATTTTATATGCGTGTTATCCAGATCCAGACTCCCCTCCAGCCTCGCCCTTATTTTAAACATTCTCTTTTCCTTTTCCTTTCCTTTTTTTCTTTTTTATATACCTTATTTAAACGCAACTTTTATATCTTCCGTTTTGTTATTTATTTTATATGCGTGTTATCCAGATCCAGACTCCCCTCCAGCCTCGCCCTTATTTTAAACATTCTCTTTTCCTTTTCCTTTCCTTTTTTTCTTTTTTATACACCTATTTCAACACGACTTTTTTCTCTGTCCCTTTTGTTTCACCTTTTCTGTTCAGACATGTTCTTTTCATACATACTTTCCTTTCAACAGCTCATTATTTTTCCAGCCCTTCATTTTCAGCAGTTCAGCTTACACGCGCTTCTTAGCCCTCACAAAGGCTTCTAATATCTTGCCTTAGCCGGGAGAGTACTGAACGAGGCATATTATTAATTACTTTTATGCCTGAATAGATGTTAATTATATTCTCGGGATGAGGGAGCAGAATGGTGTCGTCGACGGTGATGGTGGTGGTGGTGGTGGTGGTGGTGGTGGTGGTGCTGGATGTAGTGTGCTTTTGGCAGTGTCGTGTTTACTAGGTTGCGCGTTGATGATGGTGGAGGGGAAACTGGAGGTGGATGGGAGGGAGTGGAAGGGAAAGTGGTGGTGGTGGAGGAGGAGTTTGGTGGAGAAAGTGTTGGCTCAATTCGCGCGGTGGAGTGAAGGAGAAGTGTTTTGTGGGGCTAAGAAACGAATGACCTTGTCGGGTGATGGAGTGAGAGAGGGGAGTGAGAAGCGGAAGAGGAGGAGGAGGAGGGGGAGAAAGAGGAGGAAGCGAAGACGATGAAGAGGAGAAGGAGGAGACTGTAAAAAGCCTTGTGTGGTATGTGTGGAAGAAAAAATAGTTGGGCTTTGGTGCGTGGTAGAGTTGTTGTTGTTGATGAAGGCGGTGGAGGTGGTGCTCCTTGTGGCGAAGGTAATGGGTAAGTTATGTGGTGGGGAAATTAATGGTCGGGATACGAGGTTGAGAAAGGAATAATTTACTTGACTGATGGAGGAAAGACTGATTTTTCTTCGTGCTGGAGGAGAAAATAAGGATTACATTGTGTGACTGAGGGAGAACTAATGCATTTATTTGGGGGAGAGACGAATGGTGGCCTTTCTCTGCCCAAGGAAATGATAGTGGTGAGGAAACGTAATGTGTGTAATTGGCAGCAGGAGAAGATTTATAAGAAGGAGGAACCGGGTGAGAGAGGGGGTAAAGATAGGGGGAATAATGATTGTAAATAGATTATTGTACAGGGTAGAGAGGGAAGATGGGGTAAGGAGGAAGCATAGACTGTGTAGAAGGGGAGTAATGGGATAAATCGGGTTAGGAGAGGAAAGGGGAGAGGGGGATAGGTATGAGAATGGACAAGAAGAAGAAGTGAGAAGAAATGTGCAAGAAAAAGATAGGAGAAGAAGGGAAAGAAGGAAAGATAAATGGAAGAGAAAACGGGGTTGAATAGATACGTGGAGATAAGACGACAAGAAATAGAAGTAGTAGTTTCAAAGTAGGAATAGACAGAAAGGATTGGAAAAGATGTGAGAGAGAGAAGAGGGAAGGGACATCAGGAAGAAAAATAGCAATACAACAGGAAGACGACAGCAGCGAGTTCGAGGCTGGATAACCATTCTCCCCAAACTACAATTATTCGATCACGCCTCTCGATTTAAAGGGAAGTCTCACAGCGATCAGTCTTGTTAATTGCGTCGTGAGTGAGTTGTCAGGTGAGGCGAGGAGAGACGGCCAGTTGTGAGGACTTTCCCTTTCGTTTGCCCTCCTATCAAGACCCCATCTACATCACCCAAGTTTCTTTTTTCTGTCATTCTCTTCTCTCTCGTTTTCTCTTCCTTTCCTGTTTCCTTTCTGACTTTCTTCTTCATGAATTAACGTCCCCATCTTCATCACCCAATTTTCCTTTCTTTCTCTCTCTCTCTTCCACTACCTTTCCAAGTTTCTTTTCTCCCTCTCTTCCTCCTCCCTCTCTCTCCTTGTCTTCTCTTCCTTTCCTGTACCCTTTTTGGCTTTCTTCCTCTCGAATTATCCCCTCCATCTTCATCACCTAAGTTTCTTTTTTGTCTATCTCTCTTTCTTCCCCCCCTCTCTCTCTCTCTTCAACTTCATTTCCAAGTGCCTTTTCTCCCCCTCTTTCTCCTCCCTGTCTCTCCTTCTCTCCCTCTTCCTTTCCTATTTCCTTTCTGACCTCCATCTTTCACCTTCATCACCCAATTTTCTTTTCACTTAATCTCTCTCTCTCTCTCTCTCTCTCTCTCTCTCTCTCTCTCTCTCTCTCTCTCTCTCTCTCTCTCTCTCTCTCTCTCTCTCTCCATCTGCCCCTCTCTCATTATCCCTCATCGAGGAATCAACTTGACAATAACTCTCGCTGAACGCTATGAGGCTCTCTGAGCGGCGTGTTGCCTCATGAAGCCTTTTTATCACAACTAGATTTATCAGGTGATAACTTAATGAGAGAGAGAGAGAGAGAGAGAGAGAGAGAGAGAGAGAGAGAGAGAGAGAGAGAGAGAGAGAGAGAGAGAGAGAGAGAGAGAGAGAGAGAGAGGAGAGAGAGAGAGAGAGAGGAGAGAAGAGATGGTTCTGACCTGACCTATTTGCAGGGTACGAAGTCTTGTCAAGTCTTTCATGTCACTGCTCTTCGAAATGCTTTACTGAGGTCACTTCAGGGTCTTGACTGAGGAGGAAGTAGAAGAGGAGGAGGAGGAGGAGAAGAAGAAGGAAGAAGATGATGCTTGCTGCCTGATCCTCTTTCTTTGATTTATCTTGTCCATTTCATTGCTCAATTTCCCGCCATTCATTTCATTTATCCATTCGTCAATTGCCTGATTCATTTATTCATTATTTTATTCACGTCACGCATTTAGTATTTCTTCCCTCTGATCAGTGAAATCGTAGTTCTTATCCAGTTTATTCATATTATCCTCTACCACTCCTCTCCTTCCACTCCCTCACTTCCTCTGTTGTAATTAATGGATTCCCCGGCTTAATGATTCCCCTATTCTTCACGTCTTTGTCTCCATTATTAATATCCGTACTGCACGTGAGCTCCGCCGCCTTGTTATGACTTATTGACCCGTATAGTGAGCGATTAATTGATGCAGCGGCTCGTCCATTCATCATCTAGCCATCGACGGGGCTCCTGGGGTAGACGGGACGGGGTGGGATGGAGTGGGGCGAGAGAGGCGAGCGAGGCGAGGCATATTCGGGCGGGGAGCGGAACGAGACTTGGCGGTAGACTCGATGCGGTAACTCAGATCTTCCGGGAAAGCATTAATTCTCCATCGCTGTTTCGTAATATCGGCGTCCAGTTATTAGGCAGCAAATCCACAAGGCATTTCAGAGCTCGCGTCCGGCATAACTGACTTTTACAATGCAGTCTTCCACGAATTCTGGACGCGCTGAAATCAATCCTCCATTAATTGAATAATGAGCGAAGGGTCTACGATTGTGTGACTTTGGTGGCGTTCAGTGGAGCATTTTCACAACGTTAGATTAGTTTCCTTTATTTGGGTTAGATTTATTGGTTGTGTTTGAGTGAGATGTTTACTTGGGGGTAGCTGGGATGTTTTTTTTTAGCAATTATCTATTAAGAAGGGAAGTTGTTGATGGGTTAATGTGAGTAGAGAGGGGAATGGAAAGGTGAATGATGGGACTTAAGGAAAAGTGAAGTAAAATAAAATAGAGTTGAGTATGGACTTTGAAGGAGTAAGTGAAGGAAAAACACTTGAAACGTAACCCATCAAGGAACTATACCTATCAACACACACACACACACACACACACACACACACACACACACACGTACATCATCCCTTCCCCTCCCTTCCCCCCCCCCCCTCTTATCCAACACACGCCTTACCCAACACAGGTCCAGACGCTTCGCCCATCACGGGAAACGCCGCGCCACAGTCCGCTACAAATTTTCTCTCCGAACTTTCTTCCACGTCCGGTAATAAATCATACGCAAGGCTTTCACTAAGTTTCCAGAAGTTGTTTTCCTACTGCGACAGATGAACGGCTTATCTTCTTATCTTCTTATTTTACCAACTTCGTCTTCTGCTGCTCTGTTCATTCATTTTCCATCTTCTTCATTTTCCTCTGTCTTCTATCATTGCCTCTTCCTGTCTTCTTCCGGCTACACCTTCCTTTTCCTCCACTCCCCTTCTTCCTTCTTTTTTTCCTCTTCTTCCTTCTCCTCCTCCTCCTCCTCCTCCTCCTACTTCAATTCATTCTTCTACTATAAACTTATCCGGTCGTTTCGGTTTTCCCCTCCATTCTTCCTCCTTATTAACCTCATTCTTCAATCTGTTTCCCTTCTCTCTCGCTTCCCGTTTCCTCCTCAATACTTTCGTCTTTCTTCTTTCCCTTCTTTCCTCCTCCTCCTCCTCCTCCTCCTCTTTCTTCTACAGAGTTGCTCGTCTGTTTCACTTCCCCTCTCCTTCTCCTTCCTACTTATTGGTTTCATGCATCTGTTTCCCTCCTCCTTCTCTTCCTCCTCTTCTTCTTTCTCCTTCTCTTAGTACCTTCCTCCATCTCTTCCTCCCTTTACCACTTATAACTGTCTTTCTTTCTGTCTGTCTGTCTGCGTTTGTGTGTGTCTCCCTCTGTCTCTCTCTCCGCTATCTCTCCTCTCTCTCCACCCTCTCTCTCACCCCCTCTCTCCCTCCCACTAATACCTCCTTCCATTCCCATCATATCCCATTCATTCCTGCTCCTATTATCCCATTCCCGCTCCTTTTCTTTAACCTTCACCGTCTCCCCCATTAGCCAGCCGCCGCCCAAGAGCCGTTCACCGAGGCTTATGGCGAAAATGGAATAAGTAGATGGTTTAATAAGGGTCTTGCGTGTCCTATGATCGCTCCCAACGACTCCTCTGATGGAAGCTAAAGGGAGCGAGGTGAAGGGAATGCCAGGGAAGGGAAGGGAAGGGAAAGGAAGGGGAGGGAAGGGAAGGGTTGGGTTAAGTGGATGGGCTAAGGAGGGAAGTGTGCTACTCCTGCAAGGAATGGTTGGTTGAGGAAGAGTTTCGGAAGTGATGAGGAAGAAAGGTTAGGAAGCGGAGAAGAGAAAATGGAGGGTTCATATTGAAGGTTAAGAGAAAGGATAGCTGGTTGAGGAAGAGTTCGTACGTGATAAGAGAGAGAAAGTTAAGGATAAGGGGAAGGGAGAAATGAGGTTAGATATAAGATTAAGAGAAAAAAGGGGAAGAGAGAGAAGAGAAGGGATAATTGAAGGGATAGGAAGGAAGACCAATAGGATAAAAAGGGAGGATTATGAAAACTGTAGAAAAGAAAGATGGAAAGGAAACTGAGGGAACATAGAGATAGAATAAAGGGAAGTAAGAAAAGAGGAATAGCAAAATTGGATAAGGGGAAAAAAAGATTAAAATAAAGACGAAAAATAAAGCTAGTAGGGAAAAAAAGTGGATAGTTAATGAGAATAAAAAGAGGGAGGGATAATAACTGTAACAAAGGAGAAAAGAGGAAGAAGGAGAGAAAGTAAAGTGGGAAGAGGGAGAAAAGGAAGTAATGGGAAGCAAGAAAGAGCAAAATCAATATGTAAAGGTATTCTTGTGTATGTGTGTATAAGTTTGTAACGGCGGCGGAGGGGTGGCGGCGGGGAACGCGCGGGTGTGTGTGTGTGTGTGTGTGTGTGTGTGTGTGTGTGTGTGTGTGTGTGTGTGTGTGTGTGTGTGTGTGGAGATGCAGAAAAGTGTGAAATAACTCTTGTCTTGGAGAGAGAGAGAGAGAGAGAGAGAGAGAGAGAGAGAGAGAGAGAGAGAGAGAGAGAGAGAGAGAGAGAGAGAGAGAGAGAGAGAGAGAGTAGAGGGCCATTTCCGTGTCTCAGTGGGCTGCCGCACAATCGCCCGCTCGGATGAATGTCAAATAAGGAAGAAAAGGAATGTGTGTGTGTGGCGGACAAGACAGGAGGAGGAGGAGGAGGAGGAGGAGAAGGGGAAGAAGAAACGTGGAATCATGGAAGACCAGGCGAGATAAATCCAGTATCCTTACATAACAAGGCTGCCTGTTTTTTGTTTTTGTTTTATTTAGGAGTTCGTCAGGTTCTTTAGTGCCTTCAAAACAAACAGAGACAGACACAGAAACAGACAGACAGACAGACTAAAAAAATCATCTGTTTCCATTTTTTTCATAGATTTCTTATTTTATTCATTTTTTCTTAACTTTTTCCTTCTCCTTATCGTTATCATTCGCTATACATACATGTGGAAGGTTTAGTTTAGTCAGTGTTTCTGGTCTAGGTGATAGACTAAAAAATAGATCCACTGTAAAAAAGATCAATAATTCCTGCAATGCCTAAGAACAGCTAAATGGATGTTGATATGTTATGCTTGTGTTTTAGTGTTCTAGTAAAGTTGATTGAGTAAAGCGCAACGATATAACGGACGATGTAGTTTTTTTTTCCAGTGGCGGATGACTTCGAAAAAAAAATCCTACCACTGTCTTTCCTGCCTCGCCTCGCTGTAACATCTTAACTGTTATTTCTACTCCTCAGGTTAGTTCGGAGCTCAGAAAAAGCGCAGAATAATCGACGTTGCTGTAATTGATCAGGTGTTAAAATACCTGCTTCATATTCTCCTGCCTTCGTCTCATTTCTAAGGTAACGAAGGTGAAAAAGAGTTCATCATTCCTTGTTATTGTTAGTTAGTAGTTAGTAGTGGTTAGTAGTTACAAGAGGAGGAGGAGGAGGAGGAGGAGGAGTAACTATGGATAGTGGGAAAAAGTTAAGGATATGGAAAAAAAAGGAAAATGACAAGAGGAAATGAATAAGAAATGAATCGAAAAATGAATCTAGGAAAAATAAAATAATGAAGACAGACGATTTTCTAGTGTATATATGTCTGCCTATCTGTCTGTATGTCTGTCCCTATTTTTTCACACACACACACACACACACACACACACACACACACACGCACGCTGGGACAAACCATTATGACGCTATTTATCATCGAACCTGACTGTAAATTCTCACCAACATTAACTATATCCCACTTGACTTTGATTTAGTGTCTGTTGTTTGTTTTTCTGTAGTACCATTCAGTAACGAGGACTAATGACGTTATAATTGTACTGTGGAGAGAGGGAGAGGGAGTGGGAGTGGGAGAGAGAAGATGGAGAGAAGGAGAGAGAGAGAGAGAGAGAGAGAGAGAGAGAGAGAGAGAGAGAGAGAGAGAGAGAGAGAGAGAGAGAGAGAGAGAGAGAGAGAGAGAGAGAGAGAGAGAGAGAGAGAGAGAGAGAGAGAGAGAGAGAGAGAGAGAGAGAGAGAAAGAAAGAGAGAGAGAGAGAAAAGAGAGAAAAAAGAGAGAGAAGAGAAGAAAGAAAAAAATAAGAAAACAGAAAGAAGAAAGAAAGAAACGAAAGAAAGAAAGAAAGAAAGAAAGAAAGAAAGAAAGGAAAACGAACACAAAGAAACAAACAAACAAACAGAGAATATTTATGTTTGCATGGTGAAGTATATACATAATTAGTTAACCTTCTGCATCTTAGATAATACACAAAAAAAAAACAATAATAATAAGAGTTAAGAGAAAATGACAAAGCTAAATGAAGGACAAACTAATCCCATGTTTTTCTTTTTATCGTTTTCGTTCCGCACAAAATCGTAACGGTCGTGGAAGATTAATAAACGACGTGAATCATTACTTAACACAAAACCCTTAAAGGAACAGGACGCTAATTACTTTTCAGACCTTTGTTCACTACTGACTGAGAAAGGGAAGGAGAGAGGGAGGAGAGAAGGAAGGAAGGAGAAGAGAGGAAGGATGGAGAGAGAGAGGAGGAGAAGAAGGAGGAGAGAGAGAAGAGAGAGAGAGAGAGAGAGAGAGAGAGAGAGAGAGAGAGAGAGAGAGAGAGAGAGAGAGAGAGAGAGAGAGAGAGAGAGAGAGGAAGAGAGAAGAGAGAGAGAGAGAAAGAGAGAGGAGAGAGAGAGAGAGAGAGAGAGAGAGAGAGAGAGAGAGAGAGAGAGAGAGAGAGAGAGAGAGAGAGAGAGAGAGAGAGAGAGAGAGAGAGAGAGAGAGAGAGAGAGAGAGAGAGAGAGAGAGAGAGAGAGAGTACAGCAGGGTAGACTCAACACACACCATCCATTAGCAAGGCACAAAACATACCATTACCTTTACATTTACCTGTTAATTAAGTTTACCTTCCATACACCTGTCTATTGCACAACACCTTTACTTTCCCCTCTCTTGCGCGTATCATTTATCTCGCGCTCCTCCTGTTGTTTATCTTCCTATCATTCCTTCACTGCTCACTTCCACATAAATATTATCATTCCCTCCCTTTCCCGTTTTTCTCTTCTCTCTTCTCTAATGTACCTTTCTCCATATCTAATCCTCCCTCTTTCTTTACTTCCTCCTCGCCTTGTTTTTCTAATTTTTCTAGTCTTTTTATCTTCCTTTCTCAACATTGCATTTTCATTTTTTTTTTCATCCCCTGCCTTTCTTCCCTTTGTACCTTTCATATTCACCTCCTTGTCTCTCCTTTCAGTTCCCTATCCTTTCCATTTTCATCTTACTTTTTTCTCCTTTTTCATCAGTAATCTCTTTTCTTTCGCTCCTTTTTGCCCATCTTCTCTTCTCCGTCTTTACCTTCCAACTCTTACCAACCAGTTCCCCCCTTCCCATTTACTCCTCTTTCGCTTTTCTCCCTTCCTTCTTTTTCTTCCAACTCCTTTTCATTCTTTCTCCTTATATAAGTCCATACCGCTTTTCCCCATTTCCATTTTTTTAAGACTTTCGAGATGGGCTGTGGCGCCTTTACCTAGTACCATCAATACATCACCCCATCACTTATCTCCCCTCCTCTATTCTTACTCCTCTTTTTTTCATCTTCCTCCACTCCCACTCCCCCTTCAGCATCCCCCTTCCTCCCATCACCTGCCCCATAAACCGTTCATTGCGCCATTATTCGCGGAAGCCCCTTAGTGATGGTCTTGAGATTAGTACCCAATGGTCTTGGGGCCTTGAGTCATTTCCTCGGAGGCTGATGGCGGGATTAGTATGTGCGAAGGAGATGAGAGACAGACAGACAGACAGACAGACAGACAGACAGACAGACAGACAGACAGACAGACAGACAGACAGACAGAGAGACAGACAGACAGACAGACGGACAGACAATCAGACAGTCAGACAAACAGAAAGACGGAGATAGAGAGGAAGAAAGAGAGCAAGAAAGCACTAAAGAACAAGGTAGGGAGAGAATAAATAAATAAATAGAGAAAAAAGAAAAAAAGAAGGAAAGACAGACAGACAGAAGCACAAATAGACGGACAGACAAACAGACAATGACAGAGAAAGAAAGACAGCAAGCAAGCAAACAAACAAGCAAACAAGAAGGAACGAACGAAAAAGAAAAACAAAGATAAGAAGAGAAAGAATAAAGACAGAAAAAAAAAGAAGGGAAGAAAATAAAAACCGAACGAGAAAGAAAAAAAGAAAGACAAAGATCACGTTAAAGACTTAAAAGCTTATGAGAAAGATAGTTTAGTAAAGAAAAACTCAAAATGATGTGTCAAAAAAGAAAGAAGATAAGCTATTAACATATAAGTGAAAAAATTAGGAGGTGAGAGTAATTGAATGTTAGTAAAGATGAGAGGTAATAAGATAGAGATAAAGAAGAGGAGGAGGAGGAGGAGGAGGAGGAAGGGGAGGAGGAAACTGACGAGAGAGGGACCATGTAAGAAAATGATGGGATGGGCGAAATGGAGGAGCAGTGAAATATGTGATGGGAAAGAGATAGAGACGGAGGGAGAGATCGGGAAGGAGAGAAGGAGGGAGGAAGAAGTTAATAGGGAGGGAGAACGGATGGGTTTGGTAGGAAGAGGAAGGGAAGGAGTGGGGGAGGGAAGAGTGATGGAAGGGAAATGGAGGAATGCTGGGGAGGAAATGGAGGAGTTGATGGGAGGCGGTGGACCTTTCCATAACAAGTACTCAACGTGTTATGGAGGTACAGGAAGGAGGGAGGGAGGGAGTTAGGTGGGTGGGTAGGTTCTGTAGGTTAGAAGGTAAGGAGATAGAGAGTAAAGAAAGGAGGAAAGGAAAGAAAGAAGGAAGGGAGGGCGGTAGGAAGGAAAGAAGAAAGGAAGGAAGGAAGGATAGAAAGAATGAATGAATGAAGGCTAGAAGTGAGTAAGTAGGGAAGGAAGGAAGGAAGGAAGGATAGAAAGAATGAATGAATGAAAGCAAAAAGCGAGTAAGGAAGGAAGAAAAGGAAGGAAGGAAGGAAGGAAAAAAGGAAGGAAGGGAAGGAAAGAAGGAAGATAGAAGCAAAGAAAGGATGAAAGTAAGGAAGATAATAAAATGTGAACGAAAGGAAGGTAGGGAGGGAGAGAAAAACGGAGATGTAGGAGGGAAGGAATGAAAAGAGGGAGTGGAAAGTGGTCAGTGATGTCGCTTTTGTTGTTGTTATTGTTAGTGTTGATATATTGTTGACACATTTCACTCGTTTTCCATTTCTTTGCTATACTTTCATCCATTCCTTTCGTACTGACCTCAACACCGTCCCACACACACCAGCAGTATCGGAAAAATATAGTCTTTTTATTTTGTTTCATATATATTGATCTTCTTCGTTCGATTATAAATAAGTTGTTGCCGGTCATAAGTAATAACAGATTTTTAGGTCACTTTCAGTAACGTAATTTGTTCTGTTTTAATCGGTTCAACGTACTACGAGGGATGTCAACAATTCAGTACTAAAAATAATATAAAAAGCAGATAGACTGATACAAACATACAAATATATAATACTATTTTAAGCCAATCTTTTTTTTAGCTCTCAACACTACACCCCCCGCGCACTCACATACATACATACATACATACATTCACACACACACACACACACACACACACACACACACACACACACACACACACACACACTGACTAGCAATTCACTCGGGTCAAGGGCTCATGAATCACCAGCTGTCGGCGATACATTCTCTCTCTCTCTCTCTCTCTCTCTCTCTCTCTCTCTCTCTCTCTCTCTCTCTCTCTCTCTCTCTCTCTCTCTCTCTCTCGTGTGTGTGTGTGTGTGTGTGTGTGTGTGTGTGTGTGTGTGTGTGTGTGTGTGTGTGTGTGTGTGTGTGTGTGTGTGTGTTATTTTCGGTTTTCCTATTTTTTTACCGTTGTAAGTGACCCGCGTGAATGGTACGGATCTGTTGAGAATAAAGGGGAAAGGTGTGTGACCGTGACAAAACCATAGAATTCCCTATTTGATTTTTGTATGAGTATTTTTTTATTCAGTTTCATATGAAGGGATCTTGCCAAATGAATAAGACTATTAGGGTTATTTTTATGTTAGGCTCAAAGTAAAGCGCCGGAATTGTTTCATGATGGGGCCTGTTGGTCGGACCTGTCCCGTTAGTGGCGCAGGTAATTGCTTTTATAGTGACGTCATTCTTGCTTGGCTTATGTTGCTCCCCGAAGAGAGTTTAGCTTGAGTCCGGGTTGATAGGTGGTCATCAGAACAGCACTGATTGTATTATTTGCATTATTGTTTGTTGTATATATTTTGGTGTGTTGTGTATTTCATCAAGATATGTTCTGCTATTATTTGCGTTCTAAGTTTAATTGGTAGTTTCTCATATTGTGCGTTTTATTATTTAACTCGGTTTTTTTTTTTATCCGAGGAAGCGTGATGCACTTGTCTTGTCCACTCTGTTGTTGTGAATCTTTTGTGCCTCTTTTAACCCGGTAGCAGCAGGGATCATGTTTCTTAATGGTCCCTCTAAACGAGAAAAATGAGAAAAAATCATCACTCACACAAACCATTTCAAAATATATATCTAAGCATTTGTGATCAGTTTATGTATCATCTATTTTGGGGAAGTTTATATCATGGCACAAATTTGGCCCGTCACTGCTACACGGTAAAGCCACAAATTTGGCCCGTCGCTGCTACACGGTACAGCCACAAATTTGGCCCGTCGCTGCTACACGGTAAAGCCACAAATTTGGCCCGTCGCTGCTACACGGTAAAGCCACAAATTTGGCCCGTCGCTGCTACACGGTACAGCCACAAATTTGGTCGCTGCTACACGGTAAAGCCACAAATTTGGCCCGTCGCTGTTACTGTAAAGCCACAAATTTGGCCCGTCGCTGCTACACGGTAAAGCCACAAATTTGGCCCGTCGCTGCTACACGGTAAAGCCACAAATTTGGCCCGTCGCTGCTACACGGTAAAGCCACAAATTTGGCCTGTCGCTGCTACACGGTAAAGCCACAAATTTGGCCCGTCGCTGCTACACGGTAAAGCCACAAATTTGGCCCGTCGCTGCTACACGGTAAAGCCACAAATTTGGCCCGTCGCTGCTACACGGTAAAGCCACAAATTTGGCCTGTCGCTGCTACACGGTAAAGCCACAAATTTGGCCCGTCGCTGCAACAGGGTTAAATCTTTCATCAATTTCATCCACTCCGTCAAAACAGAGCCCACCAGAGAGCAGTAGCTTCGCCATGGCTGCCAGGACGCGCTCCGACACGCTATTCCCTAATCATGAGTTGTGACGCTTTCCCTGGACACATGTTTTCGGCCACCGGGATATGGAATGCAATCAAATGCGCTTTTTCCATCAACACGTTAAAAATGATTAATGATTATCGAAAAAAATTAATGACCTAGCTACCCACGTTATGTTGTTAAAAAAACGGGATGTGTAGATAGTTAACATTTTCTTTGACACACGAGATAGAGATAGTAAGTAGATATATAGATAGATAAATATATAGAGATAGAGAGAGACAGACATGGATATATAGATAGATAGATAGATAGATTGATAAATAGATAGATAGACAGAATAATAGTTAGATACATATAGATAGATAAAAAGATAGAAATGCATATATAGACAGATAGACAGATGGATAGATTAATAGATAGATAGATGGAGTGTTAGGCATACATACATACATACATACAGACAGACAGACAGACAGACAGACAGACAGAGTAGACGCAAGACAATACCACCTGGCTGTAAAGTGAACCTGCCTTCTATTTAATTAACGAATCACTTATGTACTTTTCCTTTGTCTTAGCACGACCTAGACATTTCCTATTCATTAAACGCATAAAAAGGAGAGAAAAAACAGCCGGGTATCCCTTCAACCGTTAATTATTTCCAGGTTACGTTTTCTTTTCCCTCTCGTAAAGTTTGAGCAAGTACTCTTTACCTCCCTTTTTATTTTTATTTTTACTGCCGTCCCTGTTTGCTCGGTTTCGTAATCTCTAGTTTTTTTTCCCTCTCTTGAACTCTCCTTTTTTATCTTGCTCATGTAACCAGTTCTCAACGTTTCTTTGTTGTGTGCGTGTGTTTTTTTTTCCACTCTTTCCTTTTTTCTTTTTCGTATTTGTCCACTTTTTTCAACTTGCCTGGTTTCGTATTCTACTGTTTTATCCTCAGCTCTTTTTTTTATCAGAACTAACTCTCAACCTTTTTTTTGTATGGTCCCTTTTAATTCCTTTCTGCCTTGCCTTTTCTCCCAATTGTCTACATTTTCACTTTGTCTTGTTTCGTAACGTTTCTTTTTTCTAATCTTCAAATCTACTTTTTATGCCACTCTTTACTTTTGTCTATTATGGGAGCGGTGAGTAGCGGGCTTTTTTTTTTCTCTGCACTCTTTTCGTTGCCCTTGAGTCGTCTCCTTTGCTGGAAAAAAAGCGCATTGAAGTACCTCTTAATTTTTATTTTATTTCTATGCCCCCTTTTTAAACATTCTCTAGCTTTGCCTTTTCCTTATTTCTCCACTTTCAACTTTCCTCGTTTCGTAATCTCTTTCTTTTTTCAATCTTCATCTTTACTTTTTTGTGCTCATTGAATTACCTCTCAATTTTTATTCTATTTGTGTGTTTCTTTTTCTCCTCTCCAGCTTTTTCTCTTCCTTATTTGTCCACTTTTTCAAGTTGCCTCGTTTCGTAATCTGTATCTTTTATCATCAGCACTACTTTTTTTTGTTGCTTATAACCATACTCAATTTTTTTTTTTCTATATATGTATCCTCCCTTTTTTCTCCTCCTTTACTTCATTTGTCTGTATTTTCAGCTTGCTTGGTCTCGTAATCTGCTTTAATTTTTCTCCTCTAGCTTTTTTTATGCTCATTGAACTACCTCTCAACTTTTACTTTTTTGTGTCCTTCCTTTTTAGCTTTGCCTTTCCTCCATTTGTCTACTTTTTCAGCTAGTTCGGTTTCGTAATCTTCTTTTATTTTTCTCCTTGAGCTCAATTTTTTATGCTCACTCAACTACCTCTCAATTTTTATTCTGTGTCTATGCTTCCTTTTTCTCCTTTTTAGCTTTGCCTTTCCTCCATTTCTCTACCTTTTTTTTCAGATTTTTGCTCATTCAACTACCTCCCAACTTTTATTTTCTTTGTTTACTTCTTTTTATCCCTCTTTTAAGGCTCTTTAGCTTTTCCTTTCCCCGAACTGTCTACTTCAATATTTTTGTGTGGGGTAGTCTCCTCTTTTTTCCCCTCTTCAGCTCTACATTTTCAGATATGAAAGTTCCTCAGGTTTTTTTTCTCTCCCCGTTTTTCTCTCCTCAAGGCTCTCTTCTTTTCAAACTTTTACTCCGTGGCATTTTCTCAGCAGCCCTTCTCGAATTTTATGACTCAAAAAACACTTTTTACACTTGTTTTACTGTATTTTTTCCATATCTACATGTTTTGTTTTCTACTTTCTTTTTAGTTTGTGCGGTTTTTTATTTAGTTTGTGTCTTATGTATTTATTTGATTATTTATATTCATTTGTTATATATTTTTTGACAGTATTATGCCTTTTCTACTTCTTCCTGCTCCTCCTCCTTCTACTCTTTTTCTTCTTTCTCGTCCTTCTCTTCCTCGTCCTCCTCTTCTTCCTCGTCATTCTCCTCCTCCTCCTATAGTAGACAAAGCCGGCTGGTGATGTTGATGGTGTTGATAGTGGTGGTGTTAATGGTGCGTGGTGGTGATGATGGTATTGATGATGTTGCTGGTGTTTGTCGCGCTACTGATTGTGGAGTTGTTGTTGGTAGTGGTGACAGTGATGGTGGTGGTGGTGATGGTGTTGATAGGGATGACGTTGATGGTGATGATGGAAAAAGTGGTGGTGGGTGATAAAGAACTAACCTGCCATCTATATCGTGGTGGTGGTGGTGGTGGTGACAAAGATTGCGTTGCTGAAGATGATGGGAATGGTGGTTGTGGTGGTTGGGGAGGATAAAGAACTAAGCAACCAAGTACAGCGCGGTGGAGGTGATGGTGGTTGTGGTGGTGGAGAATTTTTAAGCCAGATTTATGCAGCGTCCGCGCCAAAACTTCCATCAGAAAGTGATTTTGTAACCATAAATTCGGATTCTTCTCGCCTATCCTCCTCCTCCTCCTCCTCCTCCTCCTCTCCCTCTTTTCTGCCTGCTCCTAACCCCTCTCCCCCATCCCTCCCTTATGTCTACTTCTACTCCATTACTTCTTTTCACCGTACTAAAAATTTTGCCTCTTTCTACAACTACGTTTTATTTATTTATTTTTTTGGTTTATTGTTTTCTTAAGTAATCATGTTCATATTTCGACTTTTTTCCGTTTTTCATTGTCTGTCTGTTTGTATTTCCTTCCTCTCCTCCTCCTCCTCTTCTTCTTGTGAGGCCATCATCACCTCGCTTAATGTAAATATTATGTTTATATTATGTTTATTATTTTGTTCCCTGAGAGAGTTAATGACATCCGCTTCCTGGTTTTTCTCTTCTTCCTTCTCCTCTTATTCCTCGTTCTCTTCCTGCAACTCTTACTTTTCCTTCCCGTGCCTTGTTCTTCTCCTCTTCCTCGATCTTTTTCTCTATTCTTGTGTCTTATTCATGTTCCATTCTTTTACCTTCCATTTACGAGTATTATGTTCATTCGGCCCAACCAAATCAAGTAGTCAGTCGTTTTATGTCCTCTTGATGGCAAAACTCTCATTATTCCTTTATAGTGTTTTCTATTTTATGCATTGTTGTCTCTTCATTCTCCCATTCTTTTCCTTCCCTATTCGTCGGATGGTAGTTTTCCATTATTCATTTACATGCTTTTGTTTTATATCTGCTCCTCGTTTGTGTTACCTCTTTGTTTTCTCCTTTTACCCTTCTTTTACTTCATTGCTCCTCTGCTTCTCTGCCTTTTCGTCTTTCTGATGTCTTCCGCAAACTACCATTTCTTTCTCTTACTCCATTACCCTCATACATTTTTCATCGCATTTCCGGGTCGCCAAGAAATCACGAGACTCATGCGGTGGGTCGATGGCTCTCTTCGTCTTTCCGCACCTAATCACCTCCATTATTGGACTGTGTAACCCGCCAGCGACCCTTTATCTTTTCCATGTATTGCCGGTTTCAGAGTTTTCTTTCCAGTCTTGAATTTTCCTCCGTTCATTTATACTTCTTACCCTCTATCTTTTTTTGGGGGGTTAGTGCAATTTTTTTCATCTTTCTTCTTTCTCATCTTCAACCTCTTTACTGTTTTTATTTTCTTAGTTTCGTTTTGTCTGTCTGTAATTTCTTTTTCTCTTCCTTTTTATCTTTTTATCGTTCATATATTTCTGCTTTTTTTTCACTTGTTCTTTATGTCTATGCCTTTTTTTCAATTTTTTATCTTCCACCTTTTTTATTATTTTCCTTGATTTCTTTTTACTTGTCTGTTATTTCTTTTTACTTCTTCTTATGCTTCTTTTCTCGTTCATATATTCCTCCTTTTTCCTTCACTCGTTCTTTACATCACTGCCTTTTTTATATTTTCATCTTCCTCTTCTTTATTGTTTTTCCTTGGTATCGTTTTACTCGTCTGTTATTTCTTTTCCTTCTCCTTCTCCTTCTTTTCTCGTTCATATATTCTTCCTTTTTCCTTCACTCATTATTTACATCACTGTCCTTTTTCTATTTTCATCTTCCACCTTTTTTATTGTTTTTCCTTGGTTTCGTTTTACTGTTTGTCTATAATTTCTTCCTTCGCGCTAACCTTTTCTCCTTCTTTTATTCGTGCTTTCATCCTTAACACATTTCTTTTTTATTTTCATCCTTCCCATTTTCAACCCTTAAATCCTTCCTTCTTTTATCACATTCTGCCTTCACTCACCCATTTGATCCTATCCTCCATCCTTCCTTCTTTCTTTTCCTTCTCTCTTTTTCCTCCCTTTCATTTTGTCTTTTCTTTTATTCCACTCTATTCTATTACTATTTTTTTTGTCGAACCTTCCTTTGAAACTTGCTACCTTCGTCACCCCTTTATGTACTCCCTCTACGTCTCATCATCTTCCCACCTTCCTTAACCCGTTGGCTCTACCTTTCCTCCCATTCCATTTTCCTTTCTCCCTGGCGACTTAGCTGGGGGGGTGGGGGGGGTACCCTAAGCTGCCTCCTTTGCTGTAAAAAACAACGTAAAAACTGTGTAAAGATCCCGGGTGACAAGTAAATTAGATAAACTTCCCTATTTACATTATCATAAAAGCAGATTTTTTGGCCACTTTACTCTATTCAGGAGCAGTAAGTAGCGGGCTTTTTTTTTCATTATTGTTTTTTTCTTTTTTTACGCCCTTGCACTGTCTCCTCTGCTGTAAAAAAAAAAAAAAAGATAAAATGGATGAGTTGAGGTTGCTTACTCTTTTGCAAATTTCAGTTGCAAAAAAAAGCTTGACTCGGGATGGATTAATATTTTTCACGAGGATCAACGGCGAAATGAGACCGGGTGACAAGGAAAGAAGATGAACTCTGCCATTTAATTTACACTAAAATGAGATAATGACAGAGGATGAGTCCAGGTGACTTATTTTTTTATCGAGCATCAGGTAAAATGACTGTGACCCAAGGAAGGTGAACATGGCCTCCCTCCCTCCCCCACTCCCTCCCTCCCTCCCCCCATCCCTCCCCCCTCCCTCCCTCCGGCTCTTGAATAGGCTCTTAAGGCACTAGTTGTTTGGCTGATGATGGCGCGAGGCGTGTGATGGGGAGGCAAGTGGCGCCCTTACTCGAGATCACGGCGATTCCTGCGGTTAGTGGTGGTGCAAAGTTTGTTAGGTCATTCCCGGCAGACGAAGGAGTGGGGGGGGAGGGGATAATGGGCTGGAGGTGGAGGGGGCGAAGAGGTGCCTGGTGGTGGTGGTGGTGGTTATGAGGAGGTGATGGTGTTATGGTTTTATGGTTACTCTCCTTAACAAACAGTGAGGGATGACTTTATTATTTCAATCTCCTGTCTGCCTTTAGTGTATCCCTGACAGGTTAGGGACGGAGGGGGTCAAAGGGTCACGTGGTTGGGGTTAACAAGGGTTTTATCAGGGTCGTGTGGTGATGGTTTTGAAGTAACTCAATTCTGTAGTGAGGTTATGCAGTGAGAGGCGGCTATTATTTCGACCTTTTCCTCACCCTTGCCCATAGCGCCTTGATCACTATTATGAGCCGATGTGAGGGTCTCGTAGGTAATCTCTCCTCCTCCTCCTCCTCCTCCTCCTCCTCCTCCTCCTCCTCTTCTTCCGCGAACAGTGAGGACTGGCTTTCATATCTAATCTTTCTGTGCCTTTTGTTGAGCTATCTGTCAAGGCAATTACTTCACCTTGGAACGCTACGATTTCTGATTGCTATTTCATCTTTATTTGTGACAATCTGCAGAAACATTCATCATCCAGTAGTTTTTTTGTTTGCTTCAAGGCTTTATCTCATCGTAATTTCGCTTTTTTTCCAGATTATTTTATTACGTACGGAAATTGTCATAGTTCATTAGGTTCAGTCTGTACATCAGGGCTTTTATCTGATTGGAATTTCACCTTTTTCTACGGAAATTTTCATCCTTCAGTAATTTATGATCAAGAATTTACTGCAGGCTTTACAGCTTCCTCTGTAATCACCGCCAACACTCGCTGCAGACTTCATTTCAACCTTGGCCTCTCGTCGTAAGCGATTTGCAGCAGATATTCAATCCATTCCGGCACCGCTTTGCCAGACGTTTTTAAACCATTCGCTTCCTGAGTTTAGAGGCTCGTGATAGATGGGTTGCGGGGGTGTGCTGAAGTTGTCTTGTTAGGTAAAATGTGTGTTGATGGTAATTGAGGGAGGTGGACAGGGAGGAAAGGATAAGAAATTGAGGAGAGGATGAATAGGAGGTTAATGAAGGGAGAGGAAGCAGGTGGTAGAAAATAAATAGAGGTTGCCATGTTAAGTAAAGGATGTGTTGATGGTAGAGGAAGGAGATGGACAGGAAGGAGGGGATAAGAGATTGAGGAGAGAATGAGTTGAAAAAGGAGGATAGTGAAATTGAGGAGAGGATGAATAGGAGGTTAATGAAGGGAGAGGAAGCAGGTAGGAGAAAATAAAGAAAAAGTCTTGTTAGGTAAAGGATGTGTTGATGGTAGAGGAAGGAGATGGACAGGAAGGAGGAGATAAGATATTGAGGAGAGAATGATTTGAAAAAGGAGGATAGTGAAATTGAGGAGAGGATGAATAGGAGGTTAATGAAGGGAGAGGAAGCAGGTAGGAGAAAATAAAGAAGCTGTCTTGTTAGCTAAAGGATGTGTTGATGGTAGAGGAAGAAGATGGACAGGAAGGAGGGGATAAGAGATTAAGGAGAACATGAATTGAAAAAGGTGGATATTGAAGGGAAATGAAACGGGCAGGAAAAAATGAAGAGAAGTGCCAATTGAAACATATCTTTGACTTCATTGACTGTGGATTCACTGTTAAGTATAGAATATTATTGTTTTAACCTTCTCTGCAGCCTCAGTTACATGAATGAACGAAGGAAACCCCAAACAGAGCTTCTTCAGTAGGCGTTGAATTCCTCGGACGCATATTTTGGTCGGTACATTCAGACGCTTCCCCCTCTCATATCAGCTTTTTCCAGAGGCCGAAAAATAAATAAATCTCGTTCTAATGACTTGTTTTGTATGCTCACGGCACAAAAGAATGATGAAACTACCAGATGGGTCATAAAACTACCTTTACAAATGCCCTAAACTCGTACGAAATCCTTGTCAATTAAGTGCACTATCCGAAATGTTTAAGGTCATATAACTACCTCTGCAAATGCCCTAAACCCTACGAAATCCTTGTCAATTAAGTGCACTATTCGAAATGTTTAAGGTCATATAACTACCTCTGCAAATGATCTACCCTCCTACCAAAGTCTTGTCAAAAATCCGCACTATGGCTGAAATGCTTAAAAATATGTCCCTTAGTCTTGGGTTCAAAAGGACACGTACAGAAATAGAAGTAAATGTAGTTAGGAGTGGCACCAGCAGTAACAAGAGACATCAGAGGAGGATTTGTCTCGCTTCCTCCGCCTTGTTATAGTCACCCTGCCTGACGTCTTGACAGGGTCCATTTTTATCGCCAAATACAAGGTTCTCTTTTCTTTATATGTCTGTCTGTCTGTCTTTGGGGGAAGTGTCGTTGCGGCTGGTTTGGGGTGATTGTAAGTGTGTTAGTGTGTTTTATTCTTTCCTTTAATTATGTGTTCTGGTTAATATATTGTTTATCTATATCTGTCTATATCTATCTATGTGTTTATCTATCTTTCTCCCTATTGGTTATGCATCTTTATTGTTGTTCTTTATGGTGAGTCAAAAGCGGATGGTAATATTTTAAAAAGTTTTACGCTCGTCGTTTTCAGTTTCTTTTTCTTATTCTTTTACTCAGTAACTTTCCGGTTCGACTTTTTTTATTGCCAGACAGAGCATATTAGACTTTTCTTACGAGGGACAAGAACACTAATTTCTACCATTTTATTTTTGGATTTCATTCTGTTACACCAATATACCTAGATTTTACATTTATTTTATTTTGTCTGGATTGGCTATAATCTATTTTGAAAAGTACGACGAGTAACACCTCTCCTTGTATTCTTAGAACGAGATTTATTAGTGTTTAGTTTTGCTCTTGGTAACAAAGGGGATGAAAAATGTGTGTGTATGTGTTAGAGAGAGAGAGATTTGTTACCTGTTTATTATATCATGAAGTGGGAAGGAGAAGGTGGTGATGGTAGTGGTGGTGATGATGGTGGTGATGGTAGTGGCGGTGATGATGGTGGTGATGGTAGTGGTGGTGATGATGGTGGTGATGATGGTGGTGATGATGGTGGTGATGGTAGTGGTGGTGATGATGGTGGTGATGATGGTGGTGATGATGGTGGTGATGGTAGTGGTGGTGATGATGGTGGTGATGGTAGTGGAGGTGATGATGGTGGTGATGGTGGTGGTGATCTTAGTGGTGCTGGTGGTGGTGGTGGTGGTGTTGGTGATGGTGGTGGTGGTGGTGTTGGTGGTGTTGGTTGTGGTGGTGTTGGTGGTGGTGATGGTGGTGGTGGTGATGATGGTGGTGATGGTGGTGGTGGTGATGGTGATGGTGGTGGTGGTGATGGTGATGGTGGTGGTGGTGGTGATGGTGGTGATGGTGGTGGTGATGATGGTGGTGGTGGTGGTGGTGATGGTACGGTGATGGTGGTGGTGGTGATGGTGTTGGTGGTGGTGGTGATGATGGTGGTGGTGGTGATGGTGATGGTGATGATGGTGGTGATGGTGGTGTTGGTGGTGATGGTGGTGATGGTAGTGGCGGTGATGATGGTGGTGATGGTGGTGGCGGTGATGCTGGGGGTGATGGTGGTGGGGGTGATGTTGGTGGTGATGGTTGTGGTGGTGATGTTGGTGGTGATGTTTTTGGTGATGATGGTGGTGGTGATGGTAGTGGTGATGATGGTGGTGATGGTGGTGGCGGTGATGATGGTGGTGATGTTGTTGGTGGTTATGTTGGTGGTGATGCTGGTGGTGTTGATGATGGTGGTGATGCTGGTGGTGGTGATGATGGTGGTGATGATGGTGATGATGGTGGTGGTGGTGATGGTGGAGGTGGTGGTGGTGGTGGTGGTGATGGAGGTGGTGATGGTGGTGGTGATGGTGGTGATGGTGGCGGTGATGGTGATGGTGGTGGTGGTGGTGGTGGTGATGATGGTGGTGGTGATGGTGGTGATGGTGGTGGTGGTGGTGGTGCGGGTGGTGGTGGTGGTGGTGTTGGTGGTGCTGGTGGTGGTGGTGTTGATGGTGGTGGTGGTGATGATGGTGGTGATAATGGTGGTGATAATGGTGGTGGTGGTGGTGGTGATGATAATGATGGTGGTGGTGATGATGATGGTGTTGGTGATGGTGGTGGTGATGATGGTGGTGATGGTGGTGGTGGTGGTGATGGTGGTGGTGTTGGTGGTGGTGATGATGGTGGTGATGATGGTGGTTATGGTGGTGGTGGTGGTGGTGGTGTTGATGATGGTGGTGATGTTGGTGGTGGTGGTGATGGTGGTGGTGATGGTGGTGGCGGTGATGATGGTGGTGATGGTTGTGGTGATGGTTGTGGTGATGTTGGTGGTGGTGCTGGTTGGGGTGCTGGTGGTGGTGATGGTGGTGGTGGTGATGGTGGTGGTGATGGTAGTGGTGATGATGGTGGTGATGGTGGTGGTGGTGATGGTGGTGATGGTGGTGGTGGTGATGGTGGTGATGATGGTGATGGTGGTGATGGTGGTGGTGCTGATGATGGTGATGATGGTGGTGGTGGTGATGGTGTTGGTGATGATGGTGGTGATGGTGGTGTTGGTGGTGATGATGGTGGTGGTGGTGGTGATGATGGTGTTGGTGGTGGTGGTGGTGGTGATGATGGTGGTGATGGTGGTGGTGGTGATGATGGTGGTGGTGATGGTGGTGATGGTGATGGTGGTGGTGATGGTGGTGATGGTAGTGGCGGTGGTGATGGTGGTAATGGTGGTGGTGGTGATAAAGGTGGTGGTGTTGGTGATGGCGGTGATGGTGGTGGTGGTGGGGGTGGTGGTGATGGTGGTGGTGGTGATGTTGGTGATGGTGATGGTGGTGGTGGTGGTGGTGATGATGGTGGTGGTGGTGGTGATGGTGGTGATGATGGTGGTGATGATGGTGGCGGTGATGGTGATGGTGGTGTTGATAGGGGTGGTGGTGATGGTGGTGGTGATGATGGTGGTGATGATGGTGGTGGTGATGATGGTGGTGATGATGGTGGTGGTGATGATGGTGGTGATGATGGTGGTGATGATGGTGGTGATGATGGTGGTGGTGATGGTGGTGGTGATGGTAGTGGCGGTGATGATGGTGGTGATGGTAGTGGTGGTGATGATGGGGGTGATGGTCGTGGTGTTGATGGTGGTGGTGATGTTGGTGGTGGTGTTGTTGGTGTTGATGTTGGTGGTGATGATGGTGGTGATGATGGTGGTGATGATGGTGGTGGTGATGGTGGTGGTGATGATGGTGGTGATGATGGTGGTGGTGGTGCTGATGTTGGTGATGATGGTGGTGGTGGTGTTGGTGGTGATGGTGGTGGTGATGGTGGTGGTGATGGTGGTGGTGGTGATGCTGGTGGTTGTGATGATGGTGGTGATGGTGGTGATGGTGGTGGTGATGGTGGTGGTGATGGTGGTGGTGATGGTGGTGATGGTGATGATGGTGATGCTGGTGGTTGTGATGATGGTGATGATGGTGGTGATGATGATAGTGGTGGTGGTGGTGGTGGTGATGATGGTGGTGATGGTGGTGGTGGTGATGATGGTGGTGGTGGTGATGATGGTGGTGGTGGTGGTGGTGATGGTGATGGTGGTGGTGATGATGGTGGTGGTGACGGTGGTGGTGGTGGTGGTGATGGTGATGGTGGTGGTGGTGGTGGTGGTGGTGATGGTGGTGATGGTGGTGGTGGTGGTGATGGTGATGGTGGTGGTGATGGTGGTGATGGTGGTGGTGGTGGTGATGGTGGTGGTGATGGTGGTGGTGGTGATGGTGGTGATGGTGGTGGTGATGATGATGGTGGTGATGGTGGTGGTGGTGGTGATGGTGGTGGTGGTGGTGATGATGGTGGTGATGGTGGTGGTGATGATGATGGTGATGATGGTGGTAGTGGTGATGGTGGTGGTGGTGGTGATGATGATGGTGGTGGTGGTGATGATGGTGGTGATGGTGGTGGTGGTGAGTTGATGGTTATTGTGGTTGTGATGATAGTGATGGAGGTGGTGGTAATGATGGTGGTGATGGTGGTGTTGGTGGTGATGATGATGGTGGTGGTGGTGGTGGTGGTGATAATGGTGGTGGTGATGATTAATGTGGTTGTGATGATGGTGGTGGTGATGGTGGTGATGGTGGTGGCAGTGGTGATGGTGGTGATGGTGGTGGCAGTGGTGATGGTGGTGTTGGTGGTGGTGGTGGTGGTGGTGGTGGTGATGGTGGTGATGATGGTGGTGATGATGGTGGTGGTGATGATGGTGGTGGTGGTGGTGATGATGGTGGTGGTGATGATGGTGGTGGTGGTGGTGATGATGGTGATGGTGATGGTGGTGGTGATGATAATGATGGTGGTGGTGATGATGAAGGTAGTGGTGGTGGTGGTGGTGGTTTTGGTGGTGGTGTTGATGGTGGTGATGTTGGTGATGGTGATGATGGTGGTGATGGTAGTGGTGGTGATGATGGTGGTGATGATGGTGGTGATGGTAGTGGCGGTGATGATGGTGGTGATGATGGTGGTGATGATGGTGGTGATGGTAGTGGTGGTGATGGTAGTGGTGGTGATGATGGTGGTGATGATGGTGGTGATGGTAGTGGCGGTGATGATGATGGTGATGGTAGTGGTGGTGATGATGGTGGTGATGGTATTGGTGATGATGGTGGTGATGGTGGATGTGATGACGTGGGTGCATGTTGGTAGTGGAAACTCTTTATACACATTCAAGAAAAAACATCGCTGATTAAATTTACCGCGGCTCACCTTCATAATCTTGCAAGGATGTTACGGTTTGTTTGTCTTTGCGTGGTGACAAGGACGAGCAGGTGGTGGTGGTGGAGGGTGGTGGTGGCGGAGGGTGATGGTGGTGGTGGAGGTGGTGGTGGGTGATAGTGGTGATGGTGGTGGTGATAATGCTCGCACTCCCATCCTTGCACACCTCCTTACTGAATGTTTTGTATTTTCTTTAATTTCTAAGTGTGACAACCAGGTACAGGTGTGGTTTAGGAGGAGGAGGAGGAGGAGGAGGAGGAGGATAGAAGGGGAAGAGAAAGAAAGTAAAAAGATGGTGGAACGCAACGTCGAATAGAGAGAAAAAGAGAAAGAGAGGATAAATTTGGAGGAGGAGGATAGAATTGGAAGAGAGAGAAAGTAAAAAGAGGGAGAAATGCAGCTTCGAATAGAGAAAGGAAAAGAAAAAGTGGACAAAATTGGCCTAGAAGCAGGAAAAGTAGGGGATGAAAGAAGGGAAAGAAGACAGAATATTATAACGTCGAATAAAGAGAGGAAGAAAAGAGAGGACAAATATGGCCTAGAAGCAGGAAGAGGAGGAGGGAAGGAAAAATGCTGAAGAAAATAGGAAGACAGAAGATTACAACGTCGAATAAAGAGAGGAAGAAAAGAGAGGACAAATATGGCCTAGAAGCAAGAAGAGGAGGAGGAAGGAAGAAAAAGGTGGAAGGAAGTAGAAGATAGAATTACAACGTCGAATAGAGAAAGGAGAAAAGAGAAAACGCGTGGCTTAGAAATAGGAGGAGAAGGGAGGAGAAGAAGAGAGAAAGGAGGAGAACAAGAAGAGGGAAGAATAAGAGAACGAGGAGGAAAAGGAAGATGGAGATAAAGAGAGAACATGGCAAAAGAGGAGAATCATTTTACCTTTTTCTCTCACTCTCTTCTTTCATCTTCTCCTTTCCGATGCTAAATCCTCACGTTCTTCCACCTCTTTAACTCACCATCGCTCCTCTCTTCCTCCTCCTCTTGCTCCTCCTTTTCTACCTGACGCGGCGGATCAAACGAGAAGTCTTACCTGGCGAGTCGTGAAGGAAATGCAGCTCACGCCTCACCTGGACTTGGCCGGAGGTTTGATCGTGGCTGTGAACTGATAAACAAGCTTGGCAGTCTCGTGTGTGTGTGTGTGTGTGTGTGTGTGTGTGTGTGTGTGTGTGTGTGTAGTAGCGATAATGCACTGTTGTTTTCGTTATTAGGGTTTTGTTAATGTTTAAAAGCATGTTGTTGTGCTCCAAAGTCGTCGCGCTACACAGAGAGTAGACAGGTAACCCAATTAATTAGGAGAGTACGTAACCTCGCTTCACCCTCATTATAGCGAGTTTTCATTTAAAGGGACTGCACGCTCGCATTACCTCTATACTACCATCATCATCAGTCAGTAGTAGTAGTAGTAGTAGTAGTAGTAGTAGTAGTAGTAGTAGTAGTAGTAGTAGTAGTAGTAGTAGTATCTCCGTCAGGCTCAGAATCAACCTCCCAATCGTCTAATTACAGAAGCTAAAAGTGAAAGTAATGAATCAACGTGAACACCTGTGATATAAGTCTGTTTATTACCTGTTGTGCACCTGTCTTTGTTGTTGTTTTTGTTGTGGACTGATACTGGCTTTGGAAAGGGAGATGGAAAGAGAGAAAGAAAGAAACAAAGAAACAAATGTACAAATATTCTAACAAACAAACAAAAAAAGAAAAAAGAATGAAAGAAATAAAGAAAAAAAAATGAGAGAGAGTAAGTACATAAATAAGAAATAAAGAAAAAAAATAAGAAAAAGAAAAAAAAAAAGAATGAAAAATCTACTCTGCACTCAACCTCAAACTGAAGAAGAAAAGTAAACAATCAGAGCGTAATGACACTCCTGATTCTGCTTTTCGGCTATTTCTATCTGCTTAATTATGTTTACCTGCTCTAATTACATCCCCCGGTGTTGACCTATTGATCGGGGCGGCGCTAAACTTCTTCAATTAATGCTGGACGACTTACGTAATTAGTCTCTTTTAATTGTTCCCATTCATTCGTTCATTCATTCCTTCATTCATTTAGTCAGTCATTAAGTCAGTCAGGCGTTGGTTGGTAAGTGTGGCATGAACTATTTTTGTTATTGTTGTTATTGTTATTTTTGTTACTAGTAGGAGTGGTAGTAATGTTGTTGTTGTTGTTCTATATCATATGCTACCTTCCTCTCTTTCTTCCTTTCCTTCTCCTCCTCCTCTTCATTTTTATCCTTTCCTCCTCCTTATTCTCTTTAATCATATTCTATTTTTCCTCTTCCTCCTTCTCCTCTTCTTCTTTCTTATCCTTTCCTCATCCTCCTTTTCATTCATATCCTTGTCTCTTCTTCCTCTTCCTCATTTTTATTCTTTCCTCCTCCTCCTTCTTCTTCTCCTCCTCCTCCTCCTCCTCCTCCTCCTCCTCCTCCTCCTCTTCCATGTTCTTCTTATTGGACAAAGGAATTAACTCCACAACTCCTTTCAATGCCTCCCTTCATGTGAACGCTCCAGGCACACACACACACACACACACACACACACACACACACACACACACACACACACACACACACACACACACACACCCACTAAATACATACACAGACAAAAACCACCCCCCAGAGAGAGAGAGAGAGAGAGAGAGAGAGAGAGAGAGAGAGAGAGAGAGAGAGAGAGAGAGAGAGAGAGAGAGAGAGAGAGAGAGAGAGAGAGAGAGAGAGAGAGAGAGAGAGAGAGAGAGAGAGAGAGAGAGAGAGAGAGAGAGAGAGAGAGAGAGAGAGAGAGAGAGAGAGAGAGAGGAATCCTACAAGTTTTCCCCCTCAACTAGCTACCTTTAAGACTCTCTCCCTTTTTCCTTTCTTTTTAGGATTCAGGACACACTCGTAGAATTTACCACCCCCCCTTTTTTTTTTACCCCGGGGCTTCAAGTGAGCTCTCTCTCTCCTCTCTCTCTCTCTCTCTGTGAGCGATCCTCTCTCTCTCTCTCTCTCTCTCTCTCTCTCTCTCTCTCTCTCTCTCGTTCATCTTATCTCTCTCACACATTCTGCATTGCTATCTTAAAACAGAGGAAACCACACTCAATTTTAGTTCATACAATTATCTTCGTTAACTTATATAAACAAGCAACTTCCCTTATATATACACAAACTAGTCCCATATATCTCTCTCCTTCTCTATCCCTTTCTTCCTCCCGCAGTCTCTATATTCCCATCACAACCAAAGACACCACATATAAACAACAAAATCCTCATCCTCATCTAATACAAACAATCAACTACTCTTAAAATAAACACAAAACCAGTCGCATCCTTGATCTTCCTAATGATGCACACCTTTAACTTGCTGCCTCCACCTGTCCCCTAATTGTATTCTCCCCAGACACGTGCGGCAGACAGGTAGAGGTGCCGATAAAACCCTGCATTAGTCGAGATTACAGAGAGAGAGAGAGAGAGATAGATATATAGATAGAGAGAGAGAGAGATAGATAGATAGATAGACAGAGAGAGCGCGAGAGAGAGAGAGAGAGAGAGAGAGAGAGAGAGAGAGAGAGAGAGAGAGAGAGAGAGAGAGAGAGAGAGAGAGAGAGAGAGAGAGAGAGAGAGAGAGAGAGAGAGAGAGAGAGAGAGAGAGAGAGAGAGAGAGAGAGAGAGAGAGAGAGGTAAACACTCACCCATTTCTATTTATATCTCCACCCTTTTTATTCCTTGACCTTATCTTGCTACACACACACACACACACACACACACACACACACACACACACACACACACACACACACACACACACACACACACACAATACCTGCTTACATATTATTCTCCGCGGTCTCAGCCTCTCCCCTTCAGGAATAACAAATACAAGTGTTGCCAATCGAGGCCCCACCACCATCAGAACACTTTTGGAGCCTCGCAGACGTCGGCAGGGCAAAGATATCTCGTTTCCTTCTTTTCCTGTTTTTCTTGCATCATAGAAGTCGTTGTTTTCGGTGTGTTGGAGGACTTTATACTTCCTTTTCGCTGCCTGTATGTCATAAATCTTCTTCTCTGGCTTCGTGACATCATTAATGGCTTCTTGTTTTCCTTGTTTCCAGTCCTCGTAGAAGTCAATGTTTTGCTGTGTATAGATGAAGGAGGACTTTATACTTTCTTTTCGCTGCCTGTATGTCATAAATCTTCTTCTCTGGCTTCGTGACATCATTAATGGCTTCTTGTTTTCCTTGTTTCCAGTCCTTAAAGAAGTCAATGTTTTGCTGTGTATAGATGAAGGAGGACTTTATACTTTCTTTTCGCTGCCTGTATGTCATAAATCTTCTCTGGCTTCGTGACATCATTAATGGCTTCTTGTTTTCCTTGTTTCCAGTCCTCGTAGAAGTCAGTGTTTTGGTGCGTAGATGTGTGCTTGGAGTATATAGTTTTCTTTTGCTTCATCTACACCGTCATAAATATTTTTGGTGTACTTAGTGACTGCATTAATGGTTTCTTGTTTCCTGGTCTCCTTTCCTCACAGAAGTCGTATTTATAATGCGTAGGAGGAGGAGGAGGAGGATATATTTCTTCCTCGCTTCCCTTTCACGGTCATTAATGTTCCTCTTTTTGCGTGGTTAAGTGCACTAAAGGCCTCTTGTTTCCTTGCTTTCTGTCCTCTTAGAAGTCGTTGTTTTGGCGTGAAGGAAGAGGATATACTTCTCTATTGCTTCCTCTACACTGTCTTAAATAGTCTTGGTGTGCTTAGTAACTGCATCAAAGCCTTCTCGTTTCCTTGTTTCCTCTCTTAAAAGTCATTGTGTTGCTACCTAGGGCAAGGATGTTTTTTTTTTTTTTACAGGAAAGTTCAAAGGCATAAAAAAAGAAAATAATGAAAAAAAAGCCCGCTATGTATTTCTATGTATTTCTTGCCCGCTTCCTTCTGCGTAGTAAGTGCGGTAAGGAGGTCTTGTTTTCCTGTTTTTGACGGTCACAAAAATACTTGTTCTCATATATAGTGGAGTAAAGAATACTTGGATTTCCCCTTTAAACAGTCGCTGGGGTTCTTCTTTTGCGCCTATCTCGGTTATAAGGAACCTTTTTACCTGCGGCCTCTTTCATAACGTATCGGATATCATGCTATTTATGCCGTCTTCATCATCACCACAACTACAACTTCCCACTACTGACCCTACTTAACAATTCTATATATACTAACCGTGCACAACTCTACATCATCCCCACAGCCACCCCCATACAATACCTCTCCGTTAATCTAATCTCCATCTCGACTGTAACCCTTTCCTGCACCACCCACCAGTATTGCCACCTCCCACATTATATATACGTACTGTCGCTACCACATGCTGACCACATACTGAACTGTTCTCTAGTATGTGTATTCACCTTATAACCACATACAACACACCTTCACATAACACCACACAATATTCAATAAGTTTTTGCCCATCCACATAATACCACTAACCACATACTCACATCCACACAACATCACTCCACATCGCCCCAGTTCACACATCACTTCATCCACAGTATCACCACATAACCACATAGCATCACTCCACATAACGGCACATACATTATCACACAAGTCCACATAACATCACTCCACACATAACAGCACACTCTCCCACACATCACCCCAGTCCACATATCACACACCCCTTCACCCCCTGCCCTCACTCAGCACCCAGTGTCTGCCTCATTTCCCCTCATGCTAAATAAATCCCACGGCCCGTCACCGCTAATGAGTTCGCGCTGTAAGGCCAAGGATAAAAAATTGTGATGAACGGGCTGCCTCATCTCTTCCCCCTCCTCTTCCTTCGCTTCCCCTCCTCCCTCGGACCGCTTGCTAATGAAAATGGTAACCACACGAACGATGAAAATGAAATGGCTACAATCCTAAATAACTTTTTCGCATCCGTATTTACCGACGAAGATTGTTTATCACCTCAACCGCCGGAGGTTAGAAGGCCCGAAAAGATGTTAAATGGCGTGCTCATCGTAGAAAGTGACATTTTACGCACAATTGAAAAGATTAAAGTAAGCAAAGCTCCTGGTCCAGACAAAATTACCCCTAGGGTCTTAAAAGAAATCAAACATCAAATTTGTAAACCGCTCTCCATCATATTCAATAAATCTTTAACAGCTGGAAAAGTTCCGTCGGATTGGAAACTTGCAAATGTCACACCAATTTTCAAAAAGGGGGACAAGTCTCATCCAGGAAACTATCGACCAATTAGCCTGACATCTATTGTTTGTAAGTTAATGGAGACTATCATTCGCGACAATATGGTGAAATTCTTCGAAGAAAATAATATAATAAATAATTCGCAACATGGCTTCCGTAGTAAACGTTCGTGTTTAACTAACTTACTTGATTTTTTTCACTATATTTTTGAGGTGTTCGATGAAAGCAGATCAGTAGATATCATATATCTGGATTTTCAAAAGGCATTTGATAAGGTCCCCCACCAACGATTGCTCAGCAAACTACTGGCGCACGGTATCTCGGGTAACATTCACAATTGGCTTGCGGACTGGCTCTCTGAGCGGAAGCAGAGAGTAGTTCTAAACGGTGTTACATCTAACTGGCTCGATGTCAAAAGCGGCGTACCTCAAGGATCAGTGCTTGGCCCCATGCTCTTCTTAATTTATGTTAATGATATCGATGATGGGCTCACTTGCAAAGTATCAAAATTTGCTGATGACACAAAAATTGCTAGTAAAGTAACTGCGACACTCGACGAAGAAGCTTTACAATCAGATCTAGATCGACTTGCATGTTGGGCCAATCAATGGCAAATTAAATTTAACGTTGACAAATGTAAAGTGTTGCACATCGGAAAAAATAACAATCGCGTTCGGTACGTAATGAATGGCCAACAACTTTCTGCAGTAAGTAAAGAAAAGGATCTTGGAATCACTATATCAAGCGATTTAAAGCCCGGTCAGCATTGTTCAGAGGTAGTTAAAACTGCAAACAAATTGGTTGGCTTCATCGGACGAGTCTTTAATAATAAATCGGAAAAAGTAATATTAAAACTGTATAATTCGTTGGTTCGACCCCGTCTAGAGTACTGTGTACAGTTTTGGTCTCCCTACTACAGAAAAGACATTGAAAAGTTGGAACGGGTCCAACGAAGAGTAACAAAGATGATTCCTAGGTTGAGAAATTTGTCATATGAACAAAGGCTTAAAGAAGTAAATTTATTCAGCCTATCAAAACGAAGAATGCGAGGCGATCTAATAGAAGTGTTTAAAATGTTCAAAGGATTCAGTGATATTAATGCGGAAGATTACTTTACAATTGATCGATCAAATAGAACAAGAAGAAATCACAATTTGAAGATAAGTGGTAAAAGATTCTCGTCGCACGAAGCTAAACACTTCTTCTTCAATCGAGTTGTTAATGTTTGGAACTCTCTACCTTGTGATGTCGTTGATAGTACAACAGTTACGGCCTTCAAGAATAGATTAGACAAGTGTTTTGAATCCAACCAGCAACTAAGATATTACTCATTGTCGTAATAACGTTAAGTTCTTTCGAATACTGGTGTCCTTGTCCGCTTTTATCGCCCGGTTAGTGGTAGCAGTAATGGTAGTTCTTTCCTCTTTCCTACATAAATTCCATGCAGTTTTTCCATGCTGCATGGTTCTTTTTCCTTTCCTGCCAGCTTTGGCTGGAGGGAGGAGCCTTCGCCTTTGCTGTCCTTCATCTTCCACCTTTGATTAGATAGTTAGTGTAGCTTGTCACAAACAACCTCGTAAGGACCAGCAGGTCTGCTGTTGTTTGTTCTTCCTTTGTGTATCTTTGTGTTTGTGTTCCTCCTCCTCCTCCTCTTCCTCCTCCTCCTCCTCCTCCACCTCCTCCTCCTCCTCCCCCTCCTCCTCCTCCTCGTCCCTCTCCTCCTCCACCTCCTTCCCTCCCGTCCTCCCTCCTCCTCCTCCTCCTCCTCCTCCTCCTCCTCCTCCTCCTCCTCCTCCTCCTCCTCCTCCTCCTCCTCCTCCTCCTTCTCCTCCTCCTCCTCCTCCTCCTCCTCCTCCTCCTCCTCTTCTTCCTCCTTACAGCGTACAGGCGTAGACGGAAGACAATCCTCCCAGCCGTCTCCTGTGAAGACGGATCACACTTCAACGGATCAAGGGTCAACAACAAGGTTAACATAAAACTGGTGGGTGACAGCATTGTTAGAGAACAACTGACTGAGTTCTGTGGACGAAGTATCAAGAACAGGAGACGCTACTGTATTCCTGGTGCAAAACTACAAGATATAGAAGAAGCGGCAGACCTCGTCTCAGACCGCACGGAACAGGACACACTCTTTGTTTTGCACGCTGGCACGAACAACGTTCAAACAACGCGCACGGAGGAAATTTTAGCCGACTACCGACGAGTAATCCGCCGCTACAAGGAGAAGTCACGCCACATCATTGTCTCCGGGATTCTTCCGAGAATCAACGCCTTCACAGGCTTCCACAGAAAGGCGTCAAACATCAACAACAGACTGAAGCACCTCTGTCAGGACGAGGAAGTTTCGTTCGCAAATTCGTGGGATCATTTCTTTGACAACCCCGACCTTTTCCGTCCTGACGGTCTTCACCTCAATGCGATTGGCTCAGCACGGCTTGGTAGGTTGCTGAACGAGGAAGTACTTTGTACTCAAAAACTCCGAGCGCGGGAGGGCACCAAAGTATCGTAAACAAAAAACCAGTAGAGCCCGCCCATCATACACCAACGCCCCAACAGAAAACACACGCAGACACCGGACTACTGTGCCTCGAAGCACTGAAGTCAAGAAGGACATTTCTGTCCTATACACCAACGCGCGGAGCTTAATACCCAAACGGGATGAGTTACTTGCCTACGTTGACGTAGAAAGTCCGGACGTGATTGCCATCACCGAAACATGGGCCACCTCTGACCACCTAATGACCGAATTCTCAATTCCGGGATACGAGAGCTTCTACAAAAACAGACTTCACAAGAAAGGAGGAGGTGTTATCTGTTACGTCAAGAACAAATACCCTGCCGTGGAAGTAACCAAAGGAGACTCAGTGAAATATGACACAGTATATGTTGAACTGGAGACTAGCAAGCACAACAAAATAACGATTGGAACCGTTTACAGACCTCCAAAGCAACAAGAAGCGGACGACGAAGCGCTGTACGAAGAAATCCACACCGTAACGCAAAACAAACAATCAGTCATTATCGGGGACTTTAACTGTGCCAACATTGACTGGACCACGATGATTGGAGATCGGGAGGGTAACAGATTGGTCGAAATGTTAGAAGACACTTTTCTTACTCAGATTGTTACCCAACCGACGAGGGAAAATAACATATTAGACCTAGTACTCGTGAGTGATTCAGATCTCACACGTGAATGTCAAGTCGGCGAAAAGCTGGATGGTTGCGACCATCACCTAATCCGCCTAAAGATCAGAACAGACCATGAACTCACCGAAAACACGTCCAAGATTCCAGACTACAAAAGAGCCAATTTTAATTTCGTTCGTGAGCTGCTAACCCAAACAACTTGGGAACCCATGACCTACACTCCTGTGGAGGAACTGAGGGACACGCACGGCTAATGAAAGCTACACGAGGCGGGGTTTGCTGGAGAGGGAGAGACAAAATATGGGAAAGATGAGCCAGCAAAAAAGTTAACAAATTGGGGATTCCTTTACGACGGAAACGAAAAAAGACAGACACGACGGAAACAAAAAAAGGAACAAATGAGTCACGACCTTTTATTATTTAGAGGCAAGAACTTACACAACGGAGGAAGAAATAATGGGAAATGGGAAATCGGGTAAACGTTTCAATTCTATAACCGAGAATGTCAGGGGGATACCAGCACCGTTAGAAATAAATGCACGTTAATTTATAGACACTGATGAATATACGCTAATAAGTATACGTTGATTATCTTACGTTACAATATAGTAATAGTAATGAGGAGGAGGAGGAGGAGGTGGAAGTTATCGAAGGGAAGAAGAATAACCTGGAGAAAAAGATGAAGAAAAAGAAGAAAGAAGACAGAAAAAAATAAGAAAAGAAGCAAAAGGAGAAAGAAAAAAAACAGTAAATGAGAAAAAGAAGAACTCAAAGAAAAAGGTAAAAAAGGAGGAGACATAAGAAAGATAATAAAGCATGCTGACAAAGGGGAAATAAAAGAGCCAATTGAAAGAATGACAACGACTCTACATTTGGAAGAAGACGTAAGAAGACGGAAGGAAAAAAGAGAAGGAGACTGAAGGAGGAGGAGAAGGAGGAGGAAGAAGAAAAAAAAGAAAAAGAAGAAAAAAGAGGAGAAGAAAAAAAAAGAGGAAGAAGGAGAGGAGGAGGAGGAGGAGGAGAATGAGAGCTGGGTAAGAGGAGGAAAGAAAGAGAGTAACAGAAGAGGAGAGGAAGGGAGAGGAGGAACTTATAAACATGGGGTGACTGTAACAAGGAGACCAAACAAAGAAGTAACATTTGGAAGAGCAAGAAACCAACAAGAGAGAGAGAGAGAGAGAGAGAGAGAGAGAGAGAGAGAGAGAGAGAGAGAGAGAGAGAGAGAGAGAGAGAGAGAGAGAGAAAGGAGAAGGAGGAGGAGGAGGTGGAACCGTGCCTTGGGGTTGTGTGTGAGAGCGGTCACGTGCGGGGTAAACAGAGGGGGAGGGGAGGGAGAGGGAAGGAGGGGATGCAATGGGCTAAATGGAAGGAGGAAGACCCATTATCAAGGTTGGAAGGGATTACGGCGGTGTGGGTGGCCTGGGACTAAGAGGGGGTGGTTGGGGGAGCAGAGAGAGAGAGAGAGGGAGGGAGGGGGAGGGAGAGATGGTGGGAGTGTGGGAGGGAGGGAGGGGAATGGTGTGTGTGTGTGTGTGTGTGTGTGTGTGTGTGTGTGTGAGAGAGAGAGAGAGAGAGAGAGAGAGAGAGAGAGAGAGAGAGAGAGAGAGAGAGAGAGAGAGAGAGAGAGAGAGAGAGAGAGAGAGAGAGAGAGAGAGAGAGAGAGAGAGAGAGAGAGAGAGAGAGAATAAAAAAAATACGAAAAGAAAAAAAATACGAGAGAAAAGAAAGGAAAAAGAAAGAAGAGAAGAAAACGAAAAAAGAGACAAGGATCAAAAGAAGAAAAGAGATGAAAAAGAAAGAAGAAAGAAGTAAGAAAAAAGAAAGAAAAAGAGAAAAAAGAAAAGAGAGAAGGAACGAACGAACGAACGAACTCAGAGTTGCAGGGGTCACGTGACGAACAGGATCAAGGTCCCAGCGGGGGTATACAAGTCGTGTGGTGTAAGTCGTAAGGTTGATAAAGGCTAAAAAAAAACCAATAATAATAAAAAAAAGAAATACACTTCATCTAATATCCAACCTTGAGAGAGGAACGAACCCTGACCCATTACCTTTGTGAATCGGATGCGCTAGCCAATCCGCCATCGTAGAGTTGACATGGGGAGTGATTTTAAAGTAATAGGAGAGTAAGGAGAGTGAAAGAAAGGACGGGAAAATATATAAGAAAAGAAGGAATAGAGAAAAGGCCGAAATAATAATAATAAGTGAGCAGAAATAAGTGGGATGGAGGAAGAGAAAAGGAAGAGAAGGACTAGAGAAAAGGCTGAAATAATTATTAGTAAGGAAAAGTACATGAATGGATAAGTAAAGTAAATGAAAAGAAGGAGTAGAGAAAGAGAGGAAATGATAAGTAAACAGAAGTAAGTGAGATTAGAGGAAAGAAATGTAAATAAAGAGAAGGAATAGAGAAAAAACTGAAATGATTATAAGTAAGGAAAAATAAATGAAAATGGATATGAAAAGTAAATGAAGAGAAGAATTAGAGAAAAAAAAGATGAAGGGATAATTAGTAAACAAATGTAAGTGAGAATGGAGGAAGAAAAATTAATGAAGAGAAAGAATAGAAAAAAAAAGATAAGACATAATAAGAAAGAAATTATTAAGCAAAGGTGAGCTAGGTGAGGTAAGGGAGCCGTGCCCTCTCCTAACACTCACTCATGACATAGTGAACGGAAGGCCTCGTCATTATGAGTGTCGAAAGCAGCGAGTGTGTAATAAAACTGACTGTTAGCACCCTACCCGAAATTGACCTCTTCCACCCGAAAGTGACCTCTCTTCTGGCATCTTGTTTTTTTTTCTTTTATCAGAACAGCGTAAAGCGGACTCTTGTTTGTCCTGCGAATAACAGAAGCCATGAAGCAACGTGAAAGCGAGGAAGAGTCACCCGCCGTCTAGTTCACCCTCTAAGAACCACCTCACGACCGCCTTAAAAACGAGAGATTGTGTTAATGTTACTGTGTCTCTGTTATTGCGGATACAGGTAAAGAATAGTCACTGAAGGCGGGGTTGAGGCCATTGAACTGTGCTGTGAAGGACTGAGCACGCCTTCCCATAACACAGCGGCTAGTGAAGGGAGGTCGCAAGCAAAATGAGAGAGAAAATGTAATGAAATGTAATGATGGTTGAGGTCGCATCGTGGGAAGCCTCGTGGTTTTTCTGCAACATTTAGTTCAGTATAAAGTGTAGTAACGTGAGACTGGGGAGCCGGTTTTACAGTCATAAATTTGTCAAAGAATATTCTGGCAAACGATCAATTCTTCATAGCTCACAAATATGTCCCATTCAAGGCAATATAGTGAAGATTGCCCGAGTGTCTTGCCGGTGCTAACAGTCACTCCCCTTCAGCAAGAGAGTAAACAACATTCCCTTCAGGACAGAGAGGCTCAACTTTAACCTACCGCTCAGAAAGTAGTGTTTATGTATCTGTTTACTAAGTCTATCTGTGGAGTAACGATGCCAACAACTTTCTCAACACGACAAAATCAATCTTAGACTCCCTCTCGATATCAATTGCTTGTGTTTGCCTATCTATGGAGTGGTTAAGTGGAGTAACTAGTGGAGTAATTAACTAACTATAGCTCATTACGTAGCCTTTTTATGAAGTAGCAATATCCACACGCCAAAATCCGTTTAGTCTACCTCTCGATAGGTGTTGTTTGTCTGCTTGCCTAACTTACTAATGGAAGAGATTGTCAGTGTCTTCGCTCCTTCATCGCTTTCATTCATACACTCCATAAGGAGAGTCTACGTACTTGTTTACTAAGCTTGCCTGTGAAGTAACAATGTAAACAACTTTCCCTGCCCCACATTATCAGCCTTAGTCTTTTTTTCAATAAGTGTAGCGTTTGTGTGTTTGCCTAACTTGCTAAGGGAAGTTAATCAGTCTTTTTCACTCTTTCGCTTATAAATTCATGCAGCAGTGATCATATATTTGTCAAGACGGCAAACAGCTTTTTCCTACAGGACAGAATGAGGTTTAGTTCCCTGACCCTCTGTTTGAATATTTGTCCAACCTTCTACTGAAAGGCTTAATCAGTATCTTCACTCCTTCATCTCTGTCACTGATAAACTCTGGAGCAACCTTTCGCCTACTGTAATCCTTTCCATGGCAAACTATTTCAAGAGCGGAGTATATGAAGACGCGCTTCAAAACATACTTGATACAACTGAAAGATTTAATCAGTATCTTCATTCCCTCATCTCTGGCACTGATAAACTCTGGAGCAACCTTTCACCTTCTGTAACCCTTTCCATGGCAAACTATTTCAAGAGCGGAGTATATGAAGACGCGCTTCAAAACATACTTGATACAACTGAAAGATTTAATCAGTATCTTCATTCCCTCATCTCTGGCACTGATAAACTCTGGAGCAACCTTTCACCTTCTGTAACCCTTTCCATGGCAAACTATTTCAAGAGCGGAGTATATGAAGACGCGCTTCAAAACATACTTGATACCACTGAAAGATTTAATCAGTATCTTCATTCCCTCATCTCTGTCACTGACAAACTCTGGAGCAACCTTTCGCCTACTGTAACTCTTCCTATGACGAACTATTTCAAGAGCGGAGTATATGAAGACGCGCTTAAAAACATACTTGATAATTCTTTGGCGCATCAGTATTCAGTCTTCGTAGCGTTTTTTCAGCTTCTCGTCTAACCTTGAACTGTCGCGTTTTACGGTACAAATAAGCCCGCGACAGCCCGCGCCCACCCAGTCAGCACACGCTGTTTATTTGTTCACACACATTGAGCCGATAAATCAAACGGGTTCAAAACAAAGCAGCCTGCAAGTATTATTCATGTACGAACACTGACACTGAACTATTGTCTCCCTTTACTCGCCCCACAGAAAAACGATATATAATAGTTTGTCCTTCAACACCCCCCTCCCCCCAGCACTCCCCCTTCCCCCCCACCACGCAATGTCGCTGTGTAAGTATTCTGGTACAAGCGTGTGACAGTTGTTCGCGATATGTAAAAGTCGGCGAGGCTTGCAAAAATATATTAAACCCGATGTCACTAAGAGTAAAACATTATCTTATTTGAGGAATGCTTTATTTTCCTATTAATATTTGTCCGCGGCGAGGGTAACACGGCCCGGGACAGCTATAATGAGTGAGATATTTAAATCAGCATTATGAGCCGCGTCATTGCATAGAGAAGCAAGGCTGACTGAGGCGTGAGGCCGCGGGGACGCTTGAGACACGAGGACTGAAGGCTAATGTTTGTGCTGAAAGGAAGTTGTCTTGGCCCATTATTTTGACAGGCAGCGTTAGACCATTATTTTGACATTAAGCATTAGACCATTATTTTGACATTAAGCATTAGTCCATTATTTTGACATGCAGCGTTAGTCCATTATTTTGACATTAAGCATTAGACCATTATTTTGACATTAAGCATTAGACCATTATTTTGACATTAAGCATTAGTCCATTATTTTGACATGCAGCATTAGACCATTATTTTGACATTAAGCATTAGTCCATTACTTTGACATGTAGCATTAGTCCATTATTTTGACATGTAACATTAGTCCATCATTTTGACATGTAACATTAGTCCATTATTTTGACACCTACCCTTAGCCTATTATTTTGAAATGTAACATGAGTCCATTATTTTGACACCTATCCTTAGTCCATTATTTTGACACTCAGCATTAGTCCATTATTTTGACACTCAGCATCAGTCCATTATTTTGACATGTAGCATTAGTCCATTATTTTGACATGTAACATTAGTCCATTATTTTGACATGTAACATTAGTCCATTATTTTGACACCTACCCTTAGCCTATTATTTTGAAATGTAACATGAGTCCATTATTTTGACACCTATCCTTAGTCCATTATTTTGACACTCAGCATTAGTCCATTATTTTGACACTCAGCATCAGTCCATTATTTTGACACCTATCCTTAGTCCATTATTTTGACACTCAGCATCAGTCCATTATTTTGACACTCAGCATCAGTCCATTATTTTGACACTCAGCATCAGTCCATTATTTTGACACCCAGCATCAGTCCATTATTTTGACATTCAGCATTAGTCCATTATTTTGACACCCAGCATCAGTCCATTATTTTGACACCTATCCTTAGTCCATTATTTTGACACTCAGCATCAGTCCATTATTTTGACACTCAGCATCAGTCCATTATTTTGACACCTATCCTTAGTCCATTACTTTGACATGTAGCATTAGTCCATTATTTTGACATGTAACATTAGTCCATTATTTTGACATGTAACATTAGTCCATTATTTTGACACCTACCCTTAGCCTATTATTTTGAAATGTAACATGAGTCCATTATTTTGACACCTATCCTTAGTCCATTATTTTGACACTCAGCATTAGTCCATTATTTTGACACTCAGCATCAGTCCATTATTTTGACACCTATCCTTAGTCCATTATTTTGACACTCAGCATCAGTCCATTATTTTGACACTCAGCATCAGTCCATTATTTTGACACTCAGCATCAGTCCATTATTTTGACACCCAGCATCAGTCCATTATTTTGACACCTATCCTTAGTCCATTATTTTGACACTCAGCATCAGTCCATTATTTTGACATTCAGCATTAGTCCATTATTTTGACACCCAGCATCAGTCCATTATTTTGACACCTATCCTTAGTCCATTATTTTGACACTCAGCATCAGTCCATTATTTTGACACTCAGCATCAGTCCATTATTTTGACACCTATCCTTAGTCCATTATTTTGACACTCAGCATCAGTCCATTATTTTGACACTCAGCATCAGTCCATTATTTTGACACTCAGCATTAGTCCATTATTTTGACACCCAGCATCAGTCCATTATTTTGACACCTATCCTTAGTCCATTATTTTGACACTCAGCATCAGTCCATTATTTTGACACTCAGCATCAGTCCATTATTTTGACACCTATCCTTAGTCCATTATTTTGACATTCAGCATTAGTCCATTATTTTGACACTCAGCATCAGTCCATTATTTTGACACCTATCCTTAGTCCATTATTTTGACACTCAGCACTAGTCCATTATTTTGACACTCAGCACTAGTCCATTATTTTGACACTCAGCATCAGTCCATTATTTTGACATTCAGCATTAGTCCATTATTTTGACACTCAGCATCAGTCCATTATTTTGACACTCAGCATTAGTCCATTATTTTGACACTCAGCATCAGTCCATTATTTTGACACCTATCCTTAGTCCATTATTTTGACACTCAGCACTAGTCCATTATTTTGACACTCAGCACTAGTCCATTATTTTGACACTCAGCATCAGTCCATTATTTTGACATTCAGCATTAGTCCATTATTTTGACACTCAGCATCAGTCCATTATTTTGACACTCAGCATTAGTCCATTATTTTGACACTCAGCATCAGTCCATTATTTTGACACCTATCCTTAGTCCATTATTTTGACACTCAGCATCAGTCCATTATTTTGACACTCAGCACTAGTCCATTATTTTGACACTCAGCATCAGTCCATTATTTTGACACTCAGCACTAGTCCATTATTTTGACACTCAGCATCAGTCCATTATTTTGACACTCAGCACTAGTCCATTATTTTGACACTCAGCATCAGTCCATTATTTTGACACCCAGCATCAGTCCATTATTTTGACACTCAGCATTAGTCCATTATTTTGACATTCAGCATTAGTCCATTATTTTGACACTCAGCATCAGTCCATTATATTGACACCCAGCTTCAGTCCATTATTTTGACACCCAGCATCAGTCCATTATTTTGACATTCAGCATCAGTCCATTATTTTGACATTCAGCATCAGTCCATTATTTTGACATTCAGCATCAGTCCATTATTTTGACACTCAGCATTAGTCCATTATTTTGACACTCAGCATCAGTCCATTATTTTGACACTCAGCATCAGTCCATTATTTTGACACCCAGCATCAGTCCATTATTTTGACATTCAGCATCAGTCCATTATTTTGACATTCAGCATTAGTCCATTATTTTGACACTCAGCATCAGTCCATTATTTTGACACCCAGCATCAGTCCATTATTTTGACACTCAGCATTAGTCCATTATTTTGACACTCAGCATTAGTCCATTATTTTGACACTCAGCATCAGTCCATTATTTTGACACTCAGCATTAGTCCATTATTTTGACACTCAGCATCAGTCCATTATTTTGACACCCAGCATCAGTCCATTATTTTGACACTCAGCATCAGTCCATTATTTTGACACTCAGCATCAGTCCATTATTTTGACACTCAGCATCAGTCCATTATTTTGACACTCAGCATCAGTCCATTATTTTGACACCTACCTTTAGTCCATTATTTTGACACCTATCCTTAGTCCATTATTTTGACACTCAGCATCAGTCCATTATTTTGACACTCAGCACTAGTCCATTATTTTGACACTCACCATCAGTCCATTATTTTGACACCCAGCATCAGTCCATTATTTTGACACTCAGCATTAGTCCATTATTTTGACATTCAGCATTAGTCCATTATTTTGACACTCAGCATCAGTCCATTATTTTGACACCCAGCATCAGTCCATTATTTTGACACCCAGCATCAGTCCATTATTTTGACACTCAGCATCAGTCCATTATTTTGACACTCAGCATCAGTCCATTATTTTGACACCTACCTTTAGTCCATTATTTTGACACCTATCCCTAGTCCATTATTTTGACACTCAGCATCAGCCCATTATTTTGACATTCAGCACTAGTCCATTATTTTGACATTCAGCATTAGTCCATTATTTTGACATTCAGCATTAGTCCATTATTTTGACATTCAGCATTAGTCCATTATTTTGACATTCAGCATTAGTCCATTATTTTGACACTCAGCATTAGTCCATTATTTTGACATTCAGCATTAGTCCATTATTTTGACACTCAGCATCAGTCCATTATTTTGACACTCAGCATTAGTCCATTATTTTGACATTCAGCATTAGTCCATTATTTTGACATTCAGCATTAGTCCATTATTTTGACATTCAGCATTAGTCCATTATTTTGACATTCAGCATTAGTCCATTATTTTGACATTCAGCATTAGTCCATTATTTTGACACTCAGCATCAGTCCATTATTTTGACACTCAGCATCAGTCCATTATTTTGACACTCAGCATCAGTCCATTATTTTGACATTCAGCATTAGTCCATTATTTTGACACTCAGCATCAGTCCATTATTTTGACATTCAGCATTAGTCCATTATTTTGACACTCAGCATCAGTTCATTATTTTGACACTTAGCATCAGTCCATTATTTTGACATTCAGCATTAGTCCATTATTTTGACACTCAGCATCAGTCCATTATTTTGACACCCAGCATCAGTCCATTATTTTGACACTCAGCATCAGTCCATTATTTTGACATTCAGCATCAGTCCATTATTTTGACATTCAGCATTAGTCCATTATTTTGACACTCAGCATCAGTCCATTATTTTGACACCCAGCATCAGTCCATTATTTTGACACTCAGCATTAGTCCATTATTTTGACACTCAGCATTAGTCCATTATTTTGGCACTCAGCATCAGTCCATTATTTTGACACTCAGCATCAGTCCATTATTTTGACACTCAGCATCAGTCCATTATTTTGACACCTATCCTTAGTCCAATATTTTGACACCCAGCATCAGTCCATTATTTTGACATTCAGCATTAGTCCATTATTTTGACACTCAGCATCAGTCCATTATTTTGACACCTATCCTTAGTCCATTATTTTGACACTCAGCATCAGTCCATTATTTTGACACTCAGCATCAGTCCATTATTTTGACACCTATCCTTAGTCCATTATTTTGACACCCAGCATCAGTCCATTATTTTGACATTCAGCATTAGTCCATTATTTTGACACTCAGCATCAGTCCATTATTTTGACACCCAGCATCAGTCCATTATTTTGACACTCAGCATTAGTCCATTATTTTGACACTCAGCATTAGTCCATTATTTTGACACTCAGCATCAGTCCATTATTTTGACACTCAGCATTAGTCCATTATTTTGACACTCAACATCAGTCCATTATTTTGACACCCAGCATCAGTCCATTATTTTGACACTCAGCATCAGTCCATTATTTTGACACTCGGCATCAGTCCATTATTTTGACACTCAGCATCAGTCCATTATTTTGACACTCAGCATCAGTCCATTATTTTGACACCTACCTTTAGTCCATTATTTTGACACCTATCCTTAGTCCATTATTTTGACACCCAGCATCAGTCCATTATTTTGACACTCAGCATTAGTCCATTATTTTGACATTCAGCATTAGTCCATTATTTTGACACTCAGCATCAGTCCATTATTTTGACACCCAGCATCAGTCCATTATTTTGACACCCAGCATCAGTCCATTATTTTGACATTCAGCATCAGTCCATTATTTTGACATTCAGCATTAGTCCATTATTTTGACATTCAGCATCAGTCCATTATTTTGACACCCAGCATCAGTCCATTATTTTGACACCCAGCATCAGTCCATTATTTTGACACCCAGCATCAGTCCATTATTTTGACACTCAGCATCAGTCCATTATTTTGACACTCACCATCAGTCCATTATTTTGACACCCAGCATTAGTCCATTATTTTGACATTCAGCATCA
>NW_026112176.1:217500-230000 GCF_024679095.1 Eriocheir sinensis | reverse complement strand
AAGTGTCATCGATCATAAACAATTTTGTTCTGTCTACATTCGTGAAACCATTAAGTATTTTAAAACATTCGATCAGTTTTCCTCGGAGGCGACGTTTCTCAAGAGAGAACATGTTAAGGGTAGAAAGCCTTTCTTCGTAGGATTTGTTGCGCAAGGAAGGGATCATTTTTGTTGCTCGACGTTGAACACCTTCTAGTTCAGCAATGTCCTTTGCATGGTGGGGAGACCAAAACTGTACCGCATATTCCAAGTGGGGTCTGACTAAGCTATTGTAGAGCGGAAGTATTACATCTTTATTCTTGAATAAAAAGTTTCTTTTAATGAAGCCCAACATTCTGTTCGCTTTATTTGCTGCATCGATGCATTGATGTGAGAATTTGAGGTTTGACGCGATTTTAATCCGCAGGTCCTTAACGCATTGAACGCTTGTGAGTTTAACGCCGAGTATTTCGTAATCGAACTTCTTATTTTTTGTTCCAACTTGAAGGACCTGGCACTTGTCTACGTTAAAGGGCATCTCCCATTTATCCGACCAAGCTGAAATTTTGTGCAAATCCTCTTGAGGCTTTGCCTGTCTTCGTCAGTGAGAACCGAGCTACCAATCTTTGTGTCGTCTGCAAATTTACTAATGCGATTATTGAGTCCAACATCCACGTCGTTGATGTAAATAATGAGCACTGGGCCAAGAACCGAGCCCTGAGGACGCCACTAGTGACCGGCGCCCACTCTGAGTTAAATCCGTCAATCACTACTCTTTGTTGTCTGTTGCTCAACCAATTCGCGATCCATTGGTTTACTTGACCGTCAATGCCTATTTGCTTTAATTTATAAAGTAATTTATGATGTGGGACTTTATCAAACGCTTTCTGGAAATCAAGATAGACTACGTCCACTGATTTGGTTACGTCATAAATTGAGAAGAGATCGTTATAAAAGGTCAGTAGGTTTGACAGGCAGGATCTTTTGTTACGGAAGCCATGTTGTGAATCTCCAATTAATGAGTGGCTTTCGAGGTAACTCACGATTTTGTCTCTAATTATGCTCTCGAGTAGCTTACCTACAATTGAAGTTAGACTAATGGGTCGGTAGTTACCTGGTATTTTTTTGTCTCCTTTCTTAAAAATCAGTGTCACGTTAGCCTTTTTCCAATCCGAAGGGACGATGCCTTGTCGCAAGGACATATTGAATACGGTAGTGAGGAGGAGAGTATTTCGCTCTTTGTTTCTTTAAGCAGTATAGGATATACTTTGTCGGGTCCGGGACTTTTATTTGTTTTAAGTGAATGGAGAGCTTTAAGGACTTCATCGGTTGTTATTTCAAAATTAGGCAATGCATGCTCGAGATTTACAATAGTACTGGTGTTGGTGGTAGCGAGAGGAAGACTGTTAGTATTAAACACCGAGGAAAAGTAATTGTTTAAGAGGTTTGCAATGTGTTGGCTGTCAGTCACTAGTGCACCGTCGCTGTTTGTTAAAGAGAGAGAGAGAGAGAGAGAGAGAGAGAGAGAGAGAGAGAGAGAGAGAGAGAGAGAGAGAGAGAGAGAGAGAGAGAGAGAGAGAGAGAGAGAGAGAGAGAGAGAGAGAGAAAGGTGCTGGAGCGTGTGGTGGCTGCAGTCATCTGTCAGCATCTGAGTGAGAGCCATCTCCTCTCAGATAGACAGTTTGGCTTCAGGCCTGGCCGGTCCACCGCGGACCTCCTCCTCCTCCTCTTCAAGGATTGGCAAGACGCACTGGATGAAGGCCTGGACACACTCGTGGTAGCCCTGGATATTGCTGGAGCCTTTGACAGGGTTTGGCACGCGGGGCTCATTGAGAAGCTTCTCGACAAAGGTGTCCAGGGTGCCCTACTGATGCTGCTCCAGGGGAGGACCCTTCAGGTGGTGATCAACGGGCAGTCATCAAGTCCTTCACCAGTGCATGCCTCAGTTCCACAGGGTTCCGTGCTTGGCCCAATCCTGTGGAACATATATATCGACGATCTCCTCCGGCAGCTATCGGCGGTGTCAGCCTACGCCGATGACTGCAAACTCTCCCGCTCCTACTGCCAGCGCGCCGTCGAGGAGATCAACAGTCAGCTCAGCCTGGTGGAGCAGTGAGGAGAGGAGTGGCAGGTCACCCTCGCCCCGGAGAAGACGCAGGCCATGGTCATCTCACGGTCCCCAGACGCCTCTCGAGCAGTCTCAGGCCAGATGCGTCTTGGAGGCAAGAGTCTGCCCCTCCAGGACCAAAGCCTGCGCTTCGACCTCCACGTCCGAGCTGTTGCCCGCCAGGCCTCCTGCGAGTCTCTGCCCTTCGAAGAGTAGCGGGATCCCTCGACCCACGGGGCATCCTCACTCTCTTCAAGGCACAGATACGTCCGTATCTGGAGTACGGTGCCCTGTGCTGGATGGCGAGTGCTGCCACCCACATGCAGAGGCTCGACGCAGTGCAGCGACGAGCACTGCGTCTGGTGGAGGCCAGCGAGCACCTGGAGAGGTCGTCTGCCACTGTGACATCGCGGGAGCACCGCCGTGATATCTCAGCACTGGTGGTGTGTCACAAAGCCCAGGTGCAGGGGGTTCCCCACCTCAGCAGCTTGAGGCTCCCTCCACGCGCTGCTCAGAGGTTCACCCGGACTACACTCTCTGGTGACCAGCTCGTGGAGGTGCCTCGATCACACTCCAGGCAGCACCAGCGCACATATACAGCCAGGACCACACGCCTGTGGAACATGTTCACGGCAGCCACTCCCCAAGTGGAGAACATGAGCACGCAGCAGGTGAAGCTGGCTGCTCACAGGTGGCGTGAGGGACACCCAAGTGCGCTAGTGCTATAAACTATAAATATAAAGTGACAAACTGACATTATTCCATATTGTTTTTACATGTTTTTCTTTACTTTTTCGTATTTTGTATTTGTATGCTTGTATGTTTCAACATTCGACAATTCAATTTGTCCCATACGCAGGCTCTTAGAATAATTATACCGAAAAAGTGTAATTTTGAGCCACCTTTTTTTGTAAAAAATTTGTTTAAATAAAAAAAAATAAAAGAGAGAGAGAAAAAAAAACAGATGAGACGAGAAAACAAACATTGGCCTCACACACACACACACACACACACACACACACACACACACACACACACACACACACACACACACACACACACACACACTCTAACACTCCCCACCTCCCCCCACACACTTCCCCCCTCCTTCCCACACACTTCCCTCACCCCCACACACACACTTCAACACTACCCCCTTCACACACACACACACACACACTGCACCTAATCCCCCCCTTCCACACACACACTTAAGTCTTTCATCTTCACGACGCGGCCTCTATCTTACTGTTTCTTATTCGTATTGCCGCGGTAACACTTCGCTCGGTTATTTATCACGTCCCTGACTCGAGAGGCGCGCTACAACATGCTTTATTCCTGACCCTCCCTGTGTTTTTTTTTTTTGTCCCTTTTTGTGTTATTTATCTTCCCTCGCTTCCTTTTTCGCGCGGTAAGGTCACGGGCGCCTTAAACCAAGCGGCAAATAGATCGTCTGGTTTATTTGTGGCCGCCGCGAGATAGATGTATGGCGGTGATATCGAGTGTGTGTGTGTGTGTGTGTGTGTGTGTGTGTGTGTGTGTGTGTTACTGTCTATCCGTCTTTTTTTTTTTGTCGGCTTGCCTCGCCTCCTCCTCCTCCGCCTCGGCTTTCCAGGGTCCCGATGGCGTCAAGATAAGCTCCGATAATCTTTCCTTATTTATTGGTGATCGGTTGGTCGGTTGCTGGATGTGCCTTGCTCCGCGCCCGGCCTCGTGTGGCGTATGTCTGTGTGGCTGTATGTGGATGTTTATGCATGAAGTGGTGTATGTCTGTATATCTGTATGTGTGTGTATGTTTCTATGGCTTTGGATGTATGAATGAATATGGTGTGTCTGTATTTCTCTGAGAGTAGGCGTCTGTGTGTGTGGGCGTATGTATTGGGATTATGTATGACTGTCTATGGAGTCTAAATATCTGTCTTCGGAAGAAAGGAGGAAAACAAATAGTTCAATGTGATGACTGTTGACTATTGCATTAAACTTATCAGTATCAACAAGAGAAGCAATCTGGAAATGGATGAAGCTACGTATATTGAACTCACTCATCAGTGACTACATGTTTTCCCTTCCTCATTATGCTATATAGTCTGTCAGTGAAGGGAATAAGAGAGAGAAGAATATATGAAGAGGGTAACGCTTGCTTCTCCTCTCCCTAGACTAAGATATAAATCCTGCATGCCGATGTCCTGTGTTTTATGTCCGTTTTGGTTTTCTCCCTCGTATCTCTCCTTGGCAGGGCCGTGATTGCATTGGATCGGCCTGATAATCTTCTTATATTTATAGGCGATCGTATTCTCCTCCTTCCCCTGTTTGTAAGGTTCGGTACTGATGTCGTACTGTATATGCTCTTTTGTTTTCTTCGCTTTTTTCGTCCTTCGGTGTTCTGATGATGGTCATTTTTGCTTCTTGGTTCCCCTCAATAAACAATCTTTCTGTATTTATTAGCGATCGATTGCTGTTCCTGACCCTCCTCACTCGTTTCCTGACCCTCCTCACTCGTTTCCTGACCCTCCTAGGCTAAGGTCACGACCCCCGCTCGCTCCGGCTAGAGTGTTAACCGTGATACAGTGATTCAGTGTTAACCGTGATCCCTTGATTTAGTGTTAACCGTGATACAGTGATTCAGTGTTAACCGTGATCCCTTGATTTAGTGTTAACCGTGATACAGTGATTCAGTGTTAACCGCTATTCCGTGTTTCAGTGTTGACCGTGATTCAGTGATTCAGTGTCAACCGCTATTCCGTGTTTCAGTGTTGACCGTGATTCAATGATTCAGTGTTAACCGCTATTCCGTGTTTCAGTGTTAACCGTGAATCGGTGATTCAGTGTTAACCGCTATTCCGTGTTTCAGTGTTGACCGTGATTCAGTGATTCAGTGTTAACCGCTATTCCGTGTTTCAGTGTTAACCGTGATTCAGTGATTCAGTGTTAACCGCTATTCCGTGTTTCAGTGTTGACCGTGATTCAGTGATTCAGTGTTAACCGCTATTCCGTGTTTCAGTGTTGACCGTGATTCAGTGATTCAGTGTTAACCGCTATTCCGTGTTTCAGTGTTGACCGTGATTCAGTGATTCAGTGTTAACCGCTATTCCGTGTTTCAGTGTTGACCGTGATTCAGTAATTCAGTGTTAACCGCTATTCCGTGTTTCAGTGTTAACCGTGATTCCGTGTTTCAGTGTTAACCGTGATTCCTTGATTTAGTGTTAACCGCTATTCCGTGAGTCAGTGTTAATCGCGACTCTGTGATTCGGTGTTAACCGCGATACCGTGATTCAGTGTTAACCGTGATTCCGTAACTCAGTGCTCATCGTGATTCCTCAATTTACTGTTAACCGCGATTCCGTGAATTAGTGTTCACCAAGTGTGTTGTGCAATCTTTATACGCCATCGAGGACTTTAACTGTAGTTGATATTACTTGAAGAGGTTGGACATCGCTCATCGGTAACTTCATCGTCGCTTCACTGCCTAGCAGACATCACCGCCGCTGTGGAACGCTAAGTGTCATAATTCTACTGCTTCCCGTACCTGTCACAGGGTAACAAAGTAAAGTATTTCAACAACAGCACACACATTGTTTAAACATAAACCCGAGTGATACATTTACACACTTATTATAGCGAGTATTTTATTTATTTTATTACTATAGTAAACGGTCAGATCACAACTCACTGTATTTTCTTGTTCATTACCAATCGTTCCTGAACCCCGCCCTATTTATTTCCAGGGGTATAATTACTCCCGGTACCGCCCGTTAAGTCTGAAATTTTCCGGGATTAGTGAGGTCGGCTAATCTTTTCACCGGCACTCCCTCACCAAGACAGTCAGGTGTTCACACACCAAGACCCAGGTGTTCACACACCCGCCCATATCCCACAGCCACCGAGGGCTTAACGAAGGAAACCACCCGGCACTCCTTAAATAATCCTAATCAACACAGGTATTTCTAATTCTATTTTAATCACCTTCCCTACTCCTCCTCCTCCGCCCAAACCCATATTTCCTCCTCCGCCTCCTCCTTTAACCATTTCCTCCTCCTCTAACTATTTCCTCCTCCTCCTCCTCCTTTGTGCTCCTTTGTGTTCCTTTAACTAAACAAGCCTCTCTACCGTCCAACTAATTACCCCCGCGGGACTCGACCCGACCCCTACCTAACTCCTTCCAGGTGTTCAGTTGAGCTCCTTCCTGGTATTCAGCAAGCCACCCACGCGGTTTCTAAATATATCATAACTAAAGTTTCTTGCTACAGAAAATAGAAAAGAAAAAGGTGTAACCATGCCCAAATATTTCACTTGCGGTAATTGTTCGCAGAAATTTGCCACGATCCACTTTCAACTCAGCGAGTCTAAATGTAAATATTGTGTCTTGGACTCGCGTATCCAAGCACTTAGCTCGATTAACGATGAGTTGAAACGCTCAAACGTTCTGATATGGGAAGTTGTGACGTCATTCCCCGCCCTTCCTACTCCATCTTCCTCCACCTCAACCTCAAACTCATATTCTGACGTTCTGACCCAATTACATACCTCCTCCTCCTCCTCTGCCTCGCCTGAACCCGCCTCCATCCTTACTATTCCTTCCGCCCCATCCACCTCCCTTGCTACCTCATCCACTCCCACTCCCTCTTCTCCCTCCACTACCCTTGACTCCTCCCCTATCCTCATCACCACTCCATCCTCCACTTCCAACTCCAACACGAACTCCTCTGCCTCAACCACCCCACTCCTCTGCAACGCTGGAACCCGCCGCCACCCCTACCATTCCTTCTATCCCATCCACCTCCTTGCTACCTCATCCACTCCTCCCTCTTCTCCCTCCAACACCCTTGACTCCTCCCTATCCTAATCACCACTCCATCTTCCCCTTCCTCCTTAAACACTAACTCCTCTGCCACGCCTGAACCCGCCGCCAACCTTAACATTCCTTCTACTCCATCCACCTCCTTCCTACCCCATCCACCTCCATCCACAGTACCACTCCCTTTCTCCTGCTCTCCCTCTTCTCCCTCCACGACCCTTGACTCCTCCCCTATCCTCATCACCACTCCATCCTCCACTTCCATCTCCAACACGAACTCAACCTCCGCCTCCTCCTCCACTTCTGATACCACATCTCCTCCACCCACACCTCACCTCCACCTTCCCCAGCCACCCACTACTATCACCACCACCACTTCCAAACCCACCTTAGCCCGCGCTCCCTCTTGTACCTCGCGCCCTTCCAGAAGAAATCACAAGACCATTCTACCAGCTGTCACTTGTACGAACCAGACGCTGTTTCCTGGTATGGGCAAACTAACTACTAGAGTCAATTTAGTTGGAGACAGTGTGGTGAGAGGCCAACTTACGGAGTTTTGCGGTCGGAATACGTTGACACGGCAGCGTTTCTGTATCCCCGGAGCCAAACTGGACGATATTGAATCAGCTGTCGATGCAGTTTCAGTAAATGCGAAGGACGACACAGTGTATCTGATCCATGCGGGAACCAACGACCTTCAGTCAACTCAATCTCAGGACCTGTTAGCAAAATACCGTCAAGTCATTCGGAAATACAAGACCAAGTCCCCTCACATCATCGTCTCTGGAATTCTACCGAGAGTCAATACGTTCGCCGGATACAACAACAGTAAAGCGTACGGCGTCAACACTAGTCTAAAGCAGTTATGTAACGATGAAGGCGTAGGGTTCATGAACGCATGGCATCACTTCAACCAGCGCCCAGATTTGTTTTGGGAGGACGGACTCCACTTGAACGAGGTTGGTTCGGCGCGGCTAGGAAGGCTCCTGAACGATGCAGTTGAAAGCTTCTCGAAAAGCTATTCAAAAAACTGGAGGCGAGGGCAAGGCAAAGGCAACCCTTGATCAACCGAACCGTAGCGTCGATGCGGCTTGCAAGAAACTGTGTAACCAACGACGCCTCCGACAAGCGAACTCATTCAACACGACGCGGCCAAACCAGTAGTCACATTTCCATTTTGTACACAAATGCACGCAGTCTATTACCCAAAAGGACGAAAGTAGGGCGTATATTGCAACTGAGAAACCAGATGTGGTAGCCATCACAGAGACTTGGGCCAACTCTGCACATCTAGTATCTGAACTGTCATTTCGGGTACGAAAGCTTCACAAAAAATCGTATTCTCATGAAAGGAGGAGGAGTATTTTGCTTCGTAAATAGTACGCTCCCTGCCATAAAAATAGACAAACAGGACGCAGAGAATTACGACTCCGTCTATGTGGAAATAACTGCGAATAATAAGAAACTAACACTTGCGACCGTATACAGGCCTCCAAAACAACAGGCAGCCGATGACACTGCCCTGTACGAAGAGCTTCACTCTTTAACACAAAGTAAAGAAGCAATAATAATTGGGGACTTTAATTGCCCTAACATTGACTGGGGACAATTGACTGGAGATCAAGAGGGTAACAGGCTTATAGAAATGGTGGAGGATTCGTTCCTCACTCAAGTTGTAACTCAACCAACAAGAGAAAACAATCTGCTGGATCTGGTATTAGTAAGCGACCCCGACCTCATTCGCGACTGTGAAGTTGGTGAAAAAATTAACGGATGCGATCACCACTGAATCCGTTTCAATGTCAACATAAGTCACAAACTCGTAGACAATCCGTCAGTGATACCAGACTACAAAAAAGCAAATTTCAACCTAGCCCGTGAGCTGCTTCCCTCTGCGACCTGGGACCAACTTCACCTAACCGACAATACAATCGACAACGTGTGGAACAACTTCAAAGATAAGCTTTTGGGAGTAGAAAAGGCTACAGTGCCGACGAAACCCAGGCGAGTAAATGGTGCCGTAGATCCACCGTGGATGACCAGAGAAATAAAAAGGGCGGTAAACTTAAAAAAAAGGAATTATAACCTAATGAAAGAGAATGACACGGCCGAAGCCCGTACTCAGTACCACAACAGCCTCAGAGCTTGTCGCACCCTTATTCGGAGTAGTAAACGCAACTACGAAAAACAAATAGCGCGTGACATCAAGACAAACTCAAAAAAATTCTTCACATACATCAGAATCGAAAGAAAGTAAAATCCAATATTGGTCCCCTGACAGACGAGACTGGAGCTGCAACTCAGGACAGTAAACAGATGGCCAGAATCCTCAACAGTAACTTCGCATCCGTATTCACAGTCGAAAACATCGAAACCATGCCCGAGAACCCTGACCCGCCGAGGGAATCACGCCCTGAAAATTGACTCAATATGCGACCAAGAAGTGAAAGAGTATTTGGATAAACTCGACACGAACAAGTCAACAGGACCTGACGGTTTGTCCCCGCGGTTATTAAAAGAGCTTAAACAACAAATACTTCAGCCACTCACTAACATATTCAACCAGTCTGTTCAATTGAAAAAGGTCCCGGAAGACTGGAAGATGGCGAACGTAACACCAATTTTCAAAAAAGGAGACAAAAGCGTTGCATTAAACTACAGGCCCATAAGTTTGACATCAGTGGCAGGAAAAATACTCGAAAAGATTATTAGAGACAAACTTGTTAAGTTTCTAGAAGACAATAATGTAATCTCCGACACCCAGCATGGCTTCAGAAACAAGCGCTCCTGCCTAACGAATTTATTAGACTTCTTCCAAGGTATATATAAGAACTGGGATGCCCACATCCCCAGTGATGTTATATACCTGAACTTTCAGAAAGCCTTCGACAAAGTACCGCACGAGCGACTCCTTAAGAAACTGCACTCGGCGGGCATTGGAGCCAATCTGATCGCGTGGATAAGAGATTGGCTCACCGACAGAAAACAACGAGTACTACTCAACGGACAGCCTTCCGATTGGCTTCCAGTCACTAGTGGAGTGCCTCAAGGGTCAGTGCTGGGACCCATTCTCTTCATCATATATATCAACGACCTCGAAGCAGGACTGAAATCCACAATATCGAAATTTGCTGATGACACTAAGGTGGGGGGAAAGGCCCTCACAAAGACCGACTGCGAAATCATTCAGAAAGACCTCAATCACATTATCGAATGGTCGGAAAAATGGCAAATGTCTTTTAATGTTGACAAATGCAAAGTCATGCACATTGGGTCCAGAAATAGTAACCACATACATCATGAATGGGAGACCTCTGCAAGCGATGCAGGAGGAAAAGGATCTTGGAGTCACTATCAGCAGTGACCTGAAACACGCGAATCACTGTAAAAAGCATACAACAAAGCCAACACTATGCTCGGGTTCATAGCGAGGAACTTCGAGTGTAAAACGCCAGACGTGATGCTATCCTTGTATAATTCCATGGTAAGACCGCACCTCGAGTATGCAGTACAGTTCTGGTCTCCTAATTACAGAAAGGACATTGATTTACTGGAAAGGATTCAGCGACGCGCCACGAAAATGATACCAACCTTAAGGGCTCAACCGTACGAGGAACGACTCAAGCGACTCAATCTCTTTACATTAGAGAAAAGACGCCTACGAGGAGATATGATTCAAGTCTTCAAGTATCTGAAAAAATTCAATAACGTCGATTACTCCAATTTCTTTGAATTGCAAACCAACCTAAGAACTAGAAATAACGGTTTACCCATTCAGTCTAAGCGATGTAACACAGACATCGGAAGGAGTTTCTTTTCAAACCGAGTCATCCGTCACTGGAACAATCTTCCTTCAGAAGTAGTAAATGCGAATACTATCAACTCCTTCAAATATAGAATCGACCGTCACTTCGCTGCGTCGGGAGTAAACTGAATATTGAGTTGCTTTCATCTGCTCCTCAATATCGAGGTGCTTTCATCTACTCCTCAATGTCGAGGTGCTTTCATCTGCTCCCCAGGCCCCAGGCTGTCGAGCAGATTAAATCACCAAAGCTGGCAACCTCGTAATGAGCCAATAGGCTTTCTGTTGCCTGCGTTTCCATGTTTCCATGTTTCCATGTATTTAAGGGATGATTGTGATGTCGTATGCTATAGCTCTCTTGTTTCCTCATTTTAGTCTCGGTGTTCTACTGGACATAGCCGTTTTAGCTTCTCAATTTCCCTCAATAAACAATAGTTCTGTATTTATTAGTGATCGGGTGCTGTTCTTTCCCGTGTATTTTAGGGCTGATGGTGATGTCGTTTGCTTTGTGCCTGTGTTTTCACCTTCTTGTCTCGTTTTTACTGGTCATGGTCGTTTTTGCTTCTCGATTCCCCTCAATAAACAATCTTTCTGTATCTATTAGCGATCGAGTGCTGTTCCTTGCCATGTATTTTGGGGTTGATGGCGATGTCGTATGCTTTGTGCTTATGTGTTCAGCTCCTTGCCTCGTCCTTTTTACTAGTCATGGTCGTTTTTTGCTTCTGGATTCCCCTCAATAAACAATCTTTCTTTTTTTATTAGGAATCGGGTGCTGCTCCTTCATGTGTATTTAAAGGCCGATGGTTATGTCGTATGCTCTGTGCTTATGTTTTCACCTTCTTGTCTCGACGATTTTACTGGTCATTGTCGTTTTTGCGTCTGATTCCCCCAATAAATAATCTCTCAGTATTTATTGGCGATCGGTTCCTGGCGGCGGACTCGTAAACTAGGCCCCGATGACGCCGATGACGCCCCCGATAGCCCGAGAGTGTGAGGCGGTGGGCGTTTTTTGTGTGTTCCCGATGGCGCCAGATAGATGACTCGTTTCCGTGTGTTTTGGGCCGTGTGTGTTGGGACGCGCCGATGACGCCCCCTATAGCCCGAGAGTGTGAGGCGGTGGGCGTTTTTTGTGTGTTCCCGATGGCGCCAGATAGATGACTCGTTTCCGTGTGTTTTGGGCCGTGTGTTGTGGGTTTGTACGTAAGGCCTTCTCGCTGTTCTGTTCCTTCGTTCCTGGTTTGTCTGCTGCTGTCTGTGAGGCCTGAGTGCTGGTTTGTTGCTTCGTTCTTGGTTGTCGGGCGGTGAAAATCTTGTATGTGGGGAGTTTGAAGTGAGTATTAGTAAGGTCATTTGTTTTCTTTCGTATGTATTGTTCTTGTGGGTTCGTACGTAAGGCCTTCTCGCTGTTCTGTTCCTTCGTTCCTGGTTTGTCTGCTGCTCGAAGTCTTGTACATAAGGGAGTGAGCTGAGTTTATTAGTACAGCCTTTCTTCTTCTTTCCTGTGTATGTATGTAAGTAAGGGTTCTTGTAATCTTTCCTATGTGTTGTTCACGTGTGTTCGTACGATGAGGCCTTAGTGCTGTTTTGTTCCTTCGTTCTTGGTTGTCTCTCATTGGAAGTCTTGTACATAGAGAGCGTGAAGTGAATATGTGAGTGGGTCTTCTTGTATTTTTTTCTGTGCATTTTGTATTTGTGTATATATTGCTGGATTCTCTGAGACGGCTCGAAAGAGTATGCGAGAGGCGTTATAAATCTTTCCTGGTGCTTGTCTTGTTGGTATGCGTGAGTCTTTATATGTATCTTGTCTATATGTTTAT